>NC_048585.1:15883607-16101107 GCF_013265735.2 Oncorhynchus mykiss
TTTGATATTTTCAAATGCTCTGAGCGTTTGATTGAACTTGCCTGGTGTGCCAGATGGGCAGGGTTTTCACTCTTGGGAGTATTACATTGATTCCATTACACCAGACCTGATTTGCCTGATAAAAGAAAGTTAAATAAGAATATAATACAAACTCCATAATCTCCCCGTAAATGCAGTGTATTTTACATGCAAAATGTATCAGTCACAGACAAACATCCGACTTGGAGATTCGTAGACATTTCCATCTTTCATCATCCTTTCCTCCATGTCTCCCTGTTCATCCTCCAGTATGAACCAACAGACCAAGTCAGTCGGACAGACTTAAGAGGGTCAGTGCCGAGTCTGCAGACCACGGCTGTATTCCAAATGGCACTCCATTCCCTGTATAGTGTAATACTTTTGACCAGGGCCAATAGAGTTGACATTTATCAAGGGCCCTGTGTGTTGATTAGAGGAGTGGGACGCAGCAGACCCCACTTAGTAATAAATAGTTGAATCTGTCTTTCTGTAAACTAATGAGTTCTCTCTTCAGACTCTGGAGCCAACAGGGGAGCGGATTGGGGACTGAGGCACAGGAGAAGAAGGGTTCCAGGTGTCGGGCCACGCTCATCAGGTGAATGAATGGAACTTGTTTTCCTGTCCATCTCTCTCTTTTCTCTCTCAGTCTTTCTCTTCCTCTTGTTCCCGCTTCTTCCTCTCCTCTTCTCATTTTGATTCTGTATTTTTTTCTCTTGCACTCTCTCGCTTTCAATCCCTCCCTCTTTCTCTCTCTCTCTTTCTCCCGACCTCTCTCTACCTCCCTCCCTCTGTCTCTCTCTCTCTCTCTCCCTCCCTCTCTCTCTCCCCCATCTCTCTCTCTCTCTCCCTCTCTCTCTCTCTCTCTCCATCTTTGTCTCTCTGTCTCTCTCCATTTTATTATCTGTCTCTCCCTCTCTCTCTCTCTCTCCCTCTCCCTACCCCCCTCCCCTATCTTTCTATCTCTCTCCCCCTTTCTCTCTCTCTCGATCTCTCTCTCTCTCTCTTCATCTTTGTCTCTCTGTCTCTCTCCATTTTTTTTCTCTCTCTCTGTCTCTCCCTTATATTAGTTTGTAATGAGGAGGGAGTGTATGGGGCACAATGCGGGATGAGAAAGATAAGAGTGTGTGTGTTGTTGTGCGCTAGAATTTATGAATGAATGTGCAACCCACATTGAAAGGCAAAACTATGAAAAACCATTATTCACTTAATTAATGGATGATCTAACAATGACTCATACGCTTGATATCACAGCACAATGGATATTATTTTTTTGGTTTCCACAAAGGATTTTAATTCACTGAGGATTATATTCCTAATTCTACGTGTTTTTGAACGTGTTCACTCTTGTCAAACATGCCTCAGAAGAGCTTTTCTTAATTATCTGTTACTTAACTCCTATAATTTAGTGATTAGCCTGGTCCCAGATCTGTTTGTGCTGTCTAGCTCCTACAGTCATCGTCATGTTTGGCACAAACAGATCTGTGACCAGGTTATATTATCTCTACTTTTGCTTTAGACTTGACCCCTGACCCCTGCCTGCTGCCCATGTCAGAGGGGGGATGTTGGGAGCATGTCCTGCTGTGGTACTACCACCCCCACTCCGGGGAGTGCCGGCCGTTTGTCTACGGGGGTTGTGAGGGCAACCACAACCGCTTCAACACCAAACAAGAATGTCAGAGGTGGTGTGGGAAAGAGAGGAGAGGTAGGGAACTACTTGGTGCCGGTAGTAGTCTCCAGGTTAGAGTTGACAAGGAGGAATCCCTCAGTTTACAGGGGACATCTGGGGGGAGGTGAACCAACAGCCGGAGGGTTACTGGCTTCAATATCCCATGTGCTGTCTAGCGCCTTTGTGCCCTTGAGCATGGCACTTTACCCCTAATTGCTCCAGAGGCAGGTTGGGTACTGTGACAGAAAAACAATAAGGACGTTTCAGTCCAAATGGACCGATAAAGGAAATATTTTATTCTATTTGAATAACTACAGAAGATTTGGGAAGCAGAGGAGAGGTCGGGAACCGCTAGGGATGACTAGGGAATGACAAGAGGAGATTTGGGAAGCAGAGGAGAGTTCGGGATCCGCTAGGGATGACTAGGGAATGACAAGAGGAGATTTGGGAATGAGACATACACACTACCGTTCAAAAGTTTGGGGTCACTTAGAAATGTCCTTAATTTTGAAAGAAAATCAAATTTTTTATCCATTAAAATAACATAAAATTGATCAGAAATACAGTGTAGACATTGTTAATGTTGTAAATGACTATTGTAGCTGGAAATGACTGATTTTTAATGGAATGTCTACACAAGGGTACAGAGGCCCATTATCAGCAACCATCACTCCTGTGTTCCAATGGCACGTTGTGTTAGCTAATCCAAGTTTATCATTTTAAAAGGCTAATTGATCATTAGAAAACCCTTTTGCAATTATGTTAGCATAGCTGAAAACTGTGGTTCTGATTAAAGAAGCAATAAAACTGACCTTCTTTAGTCTAGTTGAGTATCTGGAGCATCAGCATTTGTGAGTTCGATTACAGGCTCAAAATGGCCAGAAACAAAGAACTTTCTTCTGAAACTCTTCAGTTTATTCTTGATCTGAGAAATGAAGGCTCTTCCATGTGAGAAATTGACAAGAAACTGAAGATCTCGTACAACGCTGTGTACTACTCCCTTCACAGAACAGCGCAAACGGCCTCTAACCAGAATAGAAAAAGTGTGAGGCCCCGTGCACAACTGAGCAAGAGGACAAGTACATTCAAGTGTCTAGTTTGAGAAACAGCTGCCTCACAAGTCCTCAACTGGCAGCTTCATTAAATAGTACCCGCAAAACACCAGTCTCAACGTCAGCAGTGAAGAGGCGACTCTGGGATGCTGGTCTTCTAGGCAGAGTTGCAAAGAAAAAGCCATATCTCAGACTGGCCAATAAAAATAAAAGATCAAGATGGGCAAAATAACACAGACACTGGACAGAGGAACTCTGCCTAGAAGCCCAGCATCCCGGAGTCGCCTCTTCACTGCTGACGTTGAGACTGATGTTTTGCGGGTACTATTTTCTTATGGCTGCAGGGGCAGTATTGAGTAGCTTGGATGAAAGGTGCCCAGACTAAACAGCCTGCTCCTCAGTCCCAGTTGCTAATATATGCATATTGTTATTAGCATTGCATTGAAAACACTCTGAAGTTTCTAAAACTGTTTGAATGATGTCTGTGAGTATAACAGTACTCATATGGCAGGCAAAAACCTGAGAAGAAATCCAAACAGGAAGTGGAAAATCTGAGGTTGGTAGATTTTCAACCCAGCCCCTATTGAATACACAGTGGGATATGGATAAAGTTGCACTTCCTAGGGCTTCCACTAGATGTCAACCGTCTTTAGAAACTTGAATGAGGCTTCCACTGTGTTGTGGAGCTGGATGGGAGCTCCTTGAGTACATGGTCTGGCAGAGAGCCAGGTCCTGGTCATGCGCATTTCACATGATAGCGACCTGCGTTCCATGGCTTCTCTACAGACATAGGAATTCTCCGGTTGGAATTTATGATTTATGATCACAACATCCTAAAGATTGATTCTATACTTAGTTTGACAAGTTTCTTCGACCTGTAATATAACTTTTTTTTGTAGTTTTCGTCTGATGTTCGGATGGACCTGCACGAGCGTTTGGATTTGTGTACTAAACGCGCTAACAAAAGTAGCTATTTGGACATAAATAAGGGACATTATCGAACAAATCAAGTATTTATTGTGGAACTAGGATTCCTGGGAGTGCATTCTGATGAAGATCGTCAAAGGTAAGGGAATATTTATAATGTGATTTCTGATTTATGTTGACTCCAACATGGCGGATAATTTTATTTTTTCCGAGCGCCGTCTCAGATTATGGCATGGTGTGCTTTTTCCGTAAAGTGTTTTTGAAATCTGACACAGCGGTTGCATTAAGGAGAGGTGTTTCTATATTTCCATGTCTAACAATTGTATTTAACGACATTTATAATGAGTGTTTCTGTAAAATGATGTGGCTCTCTGCAATATCACCGGATGTATTTGGAACTAGTGAACGTAACGCGCCAATGTATACTGAGATTTTTTTTATATAAATATGAACTTTATCAAACAAAACATACATGTATTGTGTAACATGAAGTCCTATGAGTGTCATCTGATGAAGATCATCAAAGGTTAGTGATTAATTGTATCTCTTTGTGCTTTTTGTGGCTCCTCTCTTTGGCTGGAAAAATGGCTGAATTATTCTGTGAGTTGGTGGTGACCTAACATAATCGTTTGTGGTGCTTTCGTTGTAAAGCCTATTTGAAATCGGACACTGTGGTGGGATTAACAACAAGATTACCTTTAAAACGGTATAAGATACATGTATGTTTGAGGAATTTTAATTATGAGATTTCTGTTGTTTTGAATTTGGCGCCTTGCACTTTCACTGGCTGTTGTCATATCATCCCGTTAACGGGATTGCAGCCCTAAGAAGTTTTAATGAAGCTGCCAGTTGAGATCTTGTCTTTTTAATGGTTATGTACATATGTTCTAAATATGTCCATTGTGACAACTAGCATGTCCGTTGACAACTACCAACAGTACATTTCCTAAAAGAAAATGCAGCACTTGAATGCACCATCAATCAGGGCCAAGGTTGGTATTCAGGAATAGAAGGGGTCAAAGATGGAAGGAACCAATCAGACTAGCCGGAGCTGGCACTAGAAAAGAGAGAGGTGATCTAGACAGCCATTGTGAATCTTGGGATAAACATGGGCAAACACCAGACAGCCTGGTCAAACACATTATTTGAAGTGCACTTGATTTAGCTTGCCGTTTGACAATTGTATTTGACGTCAGTCTGGCACACACAAATGCAATCTCAAAGGAGGGGCAGTACGCTATTGTTGCATTACATAACACATTCATTGTTTCTTCACAGGTCTTGAGCCTAGAAGGTGAGAGGGAGCCGCCAATCAAGACAATTCTTTTTTTTGTAAATGCCACAGTGTAAAATGTTCGAATTTTTGTGCAGATCTGGATTTTTTAAATATTTAAAGTAAACTAATGATTTTCCACACTTGAGAGAAATGCCCATATAGAGCAAAGCTGCATGGGTTTCATATATTTGCAAAATCATTCAAAATGCTTTATCTGTGCCTGTTTGAGCTTGCCTGGCTTAATTACCCAATAGAAAAGTCCCAAAACTGCAAAACCCTGCCCATCTGGGACTCCAGGCAGTCTTTTAAGGTAACGCTCAAATTATTTTTCAAGTATTTGAACCCAGGTCTAATACAGCTATTGTATTTTCTATGGACTATGCCAATTACAGTTGACTCACCATGTGAATGTTATGAATGTGTTCTTTCATGATTTAATCAAAAGGTAGCCTGCACATTCTATATTACTATAGTATAGTATAGCACATTCTATAGTACTATAGTATAGCACATTCTATAGTACTATAGTATAGCACATTCTATATTACTATAGTGTAGTATAGCACATTCTATAGTACTATAGTATAGTATAGCACATGCTATAGTACTATAGTATAGCACATTCTATAGTACTTTAGTATAGCACATGCTATAGTACTATAGTATAGCACATTCTATAGTACTATAGTATAGCACATGCTATAGTACTATAGTATAGTACATTCTATAGTACTATAGTATAGCACATGCTATAGTACTGTAGTATAGCACATTCTAGAGTACTATAGCATAGCACATTCTAGAGTACTATAGTATAGTATAGCACATTCTATAGTACTATAGTATAGCACATGTTATAGTACTATAGTAAAGCACATTCTATAGTACTATAGTATGGCACATTCTATAGTACTATAGTATGGCACATTCTATAGTACTATAGTATATCACATTCTATAGTACTATTGTATAGCACATTCTGTATAGTATAGCACATTCTATAGTACTATAGTATATCACATTCTATAGTAGTATAGTATAGCACATTCTGTATAGTATAGCACATTCTATAGTACTATAGTATATCACATTCTATAGTACTATAGTATATCACATTCTATAGTACTATAGTATGGCACATTCTATAGTACTATAGTATAGCACATGCTATAGTACTATAGCATAGCACATGCTATAGTACTATAGTATAGTATAGCACATTCTATAGTACTATAGTATAGCACGTTCTATAGTACCATAGTATAGCACGTTCTATAATACTATAGTATAGTATAGCACATTCTATAGTACTATAGTATAGCATATTCTATAGTACTACTTCTAAGTGCATCATTTTGTTCTAGTTGTTTTTAACACTTCAACCCTGATACTACTGAAATAATTTTTAACACTTAAACCCTGATACTACTGAATATATGTTTAACACTTAAACCCTGATACTACTGAACAAGATTTTAACACTTAAACCCTGATACTACTGAACAAGATTTTAACACTTAAACCCTGATACTACTGAAAGAGTTTTTAACACTTAAACCCTGATTCTACTGAAATATGTTTATTGTATTGGTACATGAATCTACACCAATGGCACTGTTCATGTGAATTGATAATGAGTATTTACTGTTTTAATGTGTGTCATTAAATCACAACAATGAGTCTATGACGTTCCTTTACCACTGTGTGTGTCAGTGAATCACAACAATGAGTCTATGAAGTTCCTTTACCACTGCGTGTGTCAGTGAATCACAACAATGAGTCTATGAAGTTCCTTTACCACTGCGTGTGTCAGTGAGGGTCGGTGCCCTTAAAGATGAGGGAGGACAATTTTTTTATTACAGCATATTGTAAGACTTTCATTCATATTCCATTCACCCTACTACTACATGATACTCACATTTTCCTTGTACCCATCATGAGGTTGCTACAACCTAGCCTATGACTGAAAGTTTACAACGTAGGAGCACACAGGCCAAGAGAAAGATTTGAGGTGACAGACAGTGACACACGGACAGACAGTGACACATTCAATACCGCCTTGCACACTCTTGCCTGCATTTTGCTGATCTAAGGTGTAATCATGTTACGAGAATTATGTTCTCAATGTTCATAAACTGAACTTCAATTAAACTACTCAGTCTGCAACCCATCATTTGTAAGATTGTAGTTGAATGAAACAGACAGAGTCCCAATTTACAATAATCCAAATGTTTATTTATGAGAGCTCTGAAAATCATACAATGCACATAGCCTTTTATACCTCACATTTGGTCATATAAATGCCCCTCCTCCTCTCTAACACTGTCAATGCTGTTTACATGTTTTCTCCAACATATACATTGCTTATCATATCCTACAACATGTTACATAATCTACTGCAAGCCTAACAGTTTCTTGTCAGGTGCGTGAATGAGGACCCAAAAGCGAATTAACAAACAGAGTTTCTTTAATGATGAACACACGTGGGCTCAGATGGACAGGTAGATTCCGACAGGACAGGACAAGGTTGCAGCAAACACGATGATAGTCTGGTTCAGGCATGAGACACACAAACAAGAATCCGACAAAGACAGGAGCAGAAACAGAGAGAGATATAGGGACCTAATCAGAGGGAAAAAAGGGAACAGGTGGGAAAAGGGGTGAATGAGGTAGTCAGAGAAGACAAGGAACAGCTGGGGGAAAGAGGGACAGAAACGGTAACCTAGTACGACCAGCAGAGGGAGACAGGGTGAAAGGAAAGGACAGAAAGACACAACATGACAATACATGACAGTACCCCCCCACTCACCGAGCGCCTCCTGGCGCACTCGAGGAGGAAACCTGGCGGCAACGGAGGAAATCCTCGATCAGCGCACGGTCCAGCACGTCCCGAGAGGGAACCCAACTCCTCTCCTCAGGACCGTACCCCTCCCAATCTACGAGGTACTGGTGACCACGGCCCCGAGGACGCATGTCCAAAATCCTACGGACCCTGTAGATGGGTGCGCCCTCGACAAGGATGGGGGGGGGGGGGAAGACGAGCGGGGGCGCGAAGAACGGGCTTGATACAGGAGACATGGAAGACCGGGTGGACGCGACGAAGGTATCGCGGAAGAAGAAGTCGAACTGCGACAGGATTAATGACCCGAGAAATACGGAACGGACCAATGAACCGCGGGGTCAACTTGCGAGAAGCCGTCTTAAGGGGAAGGTTCTGAGTGGAGAGCCAAACTCTCTGACCGCGACAATATCTAGGACTCTTAGTTCTACGCTTATTAGCAGCCCTCACAGTCTGCGTCCTATAACGGCAAAGTGCAGACCTGACCCTCTTCCAGGTGCGCTCGCAACGTTGGACAAAAGCCTGAGCGGAGGGGACGCTGGACTCGGCGAACTGAGATGAGAACAGCGGAGGCTGGTACCCGAGGCTACTCTGAAAAGGAGATAGCCCGGTCGCAGACGAAGGAAGCGAGTTGTGGGCGTATTCTGCCCAGGGGAGCTGTTCTGACCAAGACGCAGGGTTGCGAAAAGAAAGACTGCGTAAGATGCGACCAATAGTCTGATTGGCCCGTTCTGCTTGACCGTTAGACTGGGGGTGAAAGCCGGAAGAGAGACTGACGGAAGCCCCAATCAAACGACAAAACTCCCTCCAAAATTGAGACGTGAATTGCGGACCTCTGTCCGAAACGACGTCTGACGGAAGGCCATGAATTCTGAAAACATTCTCGATGATGATTTGTGCCGTCTCTTTAGCAGAAGGAAGCTTAGCAAGGGGAATGAAATGAGCCGCCTTAGAGAACCTATCGACAACCGTAAGAATAACAGTCTTCCCCGCTGACGAAGGCAGTCCGGTGACAAAATCTAAGGCGATGTGAGACCACGGTCGAGAGGGAATGGGAAGCGGCCTGAGACGGCCGGCAGGAGGGGAGTTACCGGACTTAGTCTGCGCGCAGACCGAACAAGCAGCCACGAAACGACGCGTGTCATGCTCCCGGGTGGGCCACCAAAAACGCTGGCGAATGGAAGCAAGCGTACCCCGAACGCCAGGGTGGCCGGCTAACTTGGCAGAGTGAGCCCACTGAAGAACGGCCAGACGAGTAGGAACGGGAACGAAAAGAAGGTTCCTAGGACAAGCGCGCGGCGACGGAGTGTGAGTGAGCGCTTGCTTTACCTGCCTCTCAATTCCCCAGACAGTCAACCCGACAACACGCCCCTCAGGGAGAATCCCCTCGGGGTCAGTGGAGGCTACTGAAGAACTGAAGAGACGAGATAAAGCATCAGGCTTGGTGTTCTTAGAGCCCGGACGATAAGAAATCACGAACTCGAAACGAGCGAAAAACAGAGCCCAACGCGCCTGACGCGCATTAAGTCGTTTGGCAGAACGGATGTACTCAAGGTTCCTATGGTCAGTCCAAACGACAAAAGGAACGGTCGCCCCCTCCAACCACTGTCGCCATTCGCCTAGGGCTAACCGGATGGCGAGCAGTTCGCGGTTTCCCACATCAAAGTTACGTTCCGACGGCGACAGGCGATGAGAAAAATACGCGCATGGGTGGACCTTGTCGTCAGAGAGGGAGCGCTGAGAAAGAATGGCTCCCACGCCCACCTCTGACGCGTCAACCTCGACAACGAACTGTCTAGAGACGTCAGGTGTAACAAGGATAGGAGCGGATGTAAAACGATTCTTGAGGAGATCAAAAGCTCCCTGGGCGGAAACGGACCACTTAAAGCACGTCTTGACAGAAGTAAGGGCTGTGAGAGGAGCTGCCACCTGACCGAAATTACGGATGAAACGACGATAGAAGTTCGCGAAGCCGAGAAAGCGCTGCAGCTCGACGCGTGACTTAGGGGCGGGCCAATCAATGACAGCTTGGACCTTAGCGGGATCCATCTTAATGCCTTCAGCGGAAATAACAGAACCGAGAAATGTGACGGAGGAGGCATGAAAAGTGCACTTCTCAGCCTTCACAAAAAGACAATTCTCTAAAAGGCGCTGGAGGACACGTCGAACGTGCTGAACATGAATCTGGAGTGACGGTGAAAAAATCAGGATATCGTCAAGGTAAACGAAAACAAAGATGTTCAGCATGTCTCTCAGGACATCATTGACTAATGCCTGAAAGACAGCTGGAGCGTTAGCGAGGCCGAAAGGAAGAACCCGGTATTCAAAGTGCCCTAACGGAGTGTTAAACGCCGTCTTCCACTCGTCCCCCTCCCTGATGCGCACGAGATGGTAAGCGTTACGAAGGTCCAACTTAGTGAAAAACCTGGCTCCCTGCAGGATCTCGAAGGCTGAAGACATAAGAGGAAGCGGATAACGATTCTTCACTGTTATGTCATTCAGCCCTCGATAATCTATGCAGGGGCGCAGAGACCCGTCCTTCTTCTTGACAAAAAAAAACCCCGCTCCGGCGGGAGAGGAGGAGGGGACTATGGTACCGGCGTCAAGAGCTACAGACAAATAATCCTCGAGAGCCTTACGTTCGGGAGCCGACAGAGAGTATAGTCTACCCCGGGGGGGAGTGGTTCCCGGAAGGAGATCAATACTACAATCATACGACCGGTGTGGAGGAAGAGAGGTGGCCCTGGACCGACTGAACACCGTGCGCAGATCGTGATATTCCTCTGGCACCCCTGTCAAATCACCAGGCTCCTCCTGTGAAGAAGAGACAGAGGAAACAGGAGGGATAGCAGACATTAAACATTTCACATGACAAGAGACGTTCCAGGAGAGGATAGAATTACTAGACCAATTAATGGAAGGATTATGACAAACTAGCCAGGGATGGCCCAAAACAACAGGTGTAAAAGGTGAACGAAAAATTAAAAAAGAAATGGTTTCGCTATGATTACCAGAAACAGTGAGGGTTAAAGGTAGCGTCTCACGCTGAATCCTGGGGAGAGGACTACCATCCAGGGCGAACAAGGCCGTGGACTCCCTTAACTGTCTGAGAGGAATGTCATGTTCCCGAGCCCAGGTCTCGTCCATAAAACAGCCCTCCGCCCCAGAGTCTATTAAGGCACTGCAGGAAGCTGACGAACCGGTCCAGCGTAGATGGACCGACAAGGTAGTGCAGGATCTTGAAGGAGAGACAGGAGTAGTAGCGCTCACCAGTAGCCCTCCGCTTACTGATGAGCTCTGGCTTTTACTGGACATGAAGTGACAAAATGACCAGCAGAACCGCAATAGAGACAGAGGCGGTTGGTGATTCTCCGTTCCCTCTCCTTAGTCGAGATGCGGATACCTCCCAGCTGCATAGGCTCAGCTCCCGAGCCGGCAGAGGAAGATGGTAGTGATGCGGAGAGGGGGGCAACGGAGAACGCAAGCTCCTTTCCACGAGCTCGGTGACGAAGATCAACCCGTCGCTCAATGCGAATAGCGAGTTCAATCAAGGAATCCACGCTGGAAGGAACCTCCCGGGAGAGAATCTCATCCTTTACCTCTGCGCGGAGACCCTCCAGAAGACGAGCGAGCAAAGCCGGCTCGTTCCAGCCACTGGAGGCAGCAAGAGTGCGAAACTCAATAGAGTAGTCTGTTATGGATCGATTGCCTTGACATAGGGAAGACAGGGCCCTGGAAGCCTCCTCCCCAAAAACAGATCGATCAAAAACCCGTATCATCTCCTCCTTAAAGTCCGGATACTGGTTAGTACACTCAGCCCTTGCCTCCCAGATTGCCGTGCCCCACTCACGAGCCCGTCCAGTAAGGAGAGATATGACGTAGGCGACACGAGCAGTGCTCCTGGCGTAAGTGTTGGGCTGGAGAGAAAACACAATATCACACTGGGTGAGGAACGAGCGGCATTCAGTGGGCTCCCCAGAGTAACACGGCGGGTTATTGATTCTGGGCTCCGGAGATTCGAAAGCCCTGGAAGTGGCCGGTGGATCGAGGCGGAGATGGTGAACCTGTTCTGTGAGGTTGGAGACTTGGGTGGCCAGGGTCTCAACGGCATGTCGAGCAGCAGACAATTCCTGCTCGTGTCTGCCTAGCATCGCTCCCTGGATCTCGACGGCTGAGTGGAGAGGATCCGAAGTCGCTGGGTCCATTCTTGGTCGGATTCTTCTGTCAGGTGCGTGAATGAGGACCCAAAAGCGAATTAACAAACAGAGTTTCTTTAATGATGAACACACGTGGGCTCAGATGGACAGGTAGATTCCGACAGGACAGGACAAGGTTGCAGCAAACACGATGATAGTCTGGTTCAGGCATGAGACACACAAACAAGAATCCGACAAAGACAGGAGCAGAAACAGAGAGAGATATAGGGACCTAATCAGAGGGAAAAAAGGGAACAGGTGGGAAAAGGGGTGAATGAGGTAGTCAGAGAAGACAAGGAACAGCTGGGGGAAAGAGGGACAGAAACGGTAACCTAGTACGACCAGCAGAGGGAGACAGGGTGAAAGGAAAGGACAGAAAGACGCAACATGACAATACATGACATTTCTCCCCTCTCTGGGTGGGGAGACCTCCTTCCCTGTTATCAGTTTCATAGTGGTCAAAAGTTGTCTGCCACAGTTCCTTATCTGCTAACAGTTCCTCTTTTTCTATGCACATACATTCAAGAATTCTAGTCTTATGATTCAAACACATTTCACTCCATTATACAGTGACAGGGTGGAATACTCTTAGTTATTGTCTTAACATTACTTTAAAAGTATAAATCATTTAGTCATTATCTTATCTTCATAAACATATAAATCATATGGATTTTTATAACAAATCATTAGTCCAACAGTTGCAAAATATAGCTCTCCCTTTCTCTATCTCTTGCTCCTCCTTCATTTTTATATTAATTAACTTGTTAAAAACTGTTTAACTATTGTCTTTCGCTCTCTTTTAGTCAACTATTCGCCACATTTTATGCATTTATGCACTGCAGTGCTAGCTAGCTGAAGCTTATGTTTTCAGTTGTAGATTCATTCTCTGATCCTTTGATTGGGTGGACAACATCTCAGTTCATGCTGCAAGAGCTCTGATCGGTTGGAGGATATCCTCCGGAAGTTGTCATAATTACTGTGTAAGTCTAAGGAAGGGGGTGAGAACCATGAGCCTCCTAGGTTTTTGAAGTCAATGTACCCAGAGGACGGAAGCTAGCTGTCCTCTGGCTACACCATGGTGCTACACTACAGAGTGCTGTTGAGGCTACTCTAGACCTTCATTGCAAAACAGTGTGTTTTAATCAATTATTTGGTGACGTGAATATATTTTGTAGTACTTTCTGAAAAGGATAACTTTTTAAATGTTTCACTATTTAAAATGTTCCTGAAATTCATGGAGGATGGTCCTCTCCTTCCTCCTCTGAGGAGCCTCCCCTGGTGTGTGTGTGTACGTGCATATGTGTGTGTATGTGTATAAGTGTGTGTGTACGTGCATGTGTACATGCGTGGGTGTGTACGTGGGTGCGTGTCGTGACCTATTTTTTGCACTTGTATTTGGACGGCTACTTTGAATCTTGGCTAAGTAACTGGTCTAAATGCTGCCGTGTTGGCTCTCTCAGGACTCTCTCCCTGCTTGGGCCACTGAATTCCCTATTGAGAGAATCTCTCTCCAACCCACACACATACACTCACTCTCTTTCCCACGCTCTTCTCTCACTTTTTGTCTCCCTTCTCACAATTATCATATTCTCCCCTTTCCCAAAACTCTCTCCATCCCTCCTTTCCCCCTAGCTCACATTACACAACCCTATCACCTACCATACATAAAGCACCAGTATCCCACCAGGCTTAAGACTAAAACACCCGGGGGTGGCTGACTACCCACCTGCCTGCCTGCCTTGCCACCTCTCTCTACTACATATGTCCCCGCAACAGGGGTTGACATCATGCAGGCTGAGGGCCAGAAGAGAGCCCAGCAAGGTAACAGAGTATTTGTATTTGTTAGAGGAGAGGACACATCGTCTACGCTCGGTAGCAGGGGAATCCTGCTTGAAGTAGGTTGATAGGATGGATGGAAGGGGGTTGGTAAAGGAACAGACTTGACTTATTAATTTTACTATATTGTTAATAGCTGACAAATTCAAAATGTCGTCCACAACAAAGGGAACTAACAAAGACAAATCACTTTGACAACTAAAACAAACCAGAAAGGGGTTCTGAAAGTCACCCATGTGGGTGCCCACTGAAAGTTGACAAAGCCACCAGTAAGGGTTTCTAAAAGACACCCACCATAGATGCCCACTAGGTTTGCCTCCGAAAAGCCAAACTAAAAGAAAAACCCACAACAACTTAGGATAGGGAATAAAAAGAATATGAACCAAAATAAACAGGGGAAAACCCAAAACTCAGGCTTCGTTCAAACTTAAATAGGTTGAGCTCTAAATTGCGCCTCAGCTGACGTGAAGTGTAGCTCTCCCAACATCTCTCAAGCTCAACTGGAGCACTGGGCCAGGCACTCTTAAATATCACCTGGGCCAGGCACTCTTAAATATCACCTGGGCCAGCCACTCTTAAATATCTCATGGGCCAGGCACTCTTAAATATCTCCTGGGCCAGCCACTCTTAAATATCTCATGGGCCAGCCACTCTTAAATATCTCATGGGCCAGCCACTCTTAAATATCTCCTGGGCCAGCCACTCTTAAATATCACCTGGGCCAGCCACTCTTAAATATCACCTGGGCCAGCCACTCTTAAATATCTCCTGGGCCAGCCACTCTTAAATATCTCATGGGCCAGCCACTCTTAAATATCTCATGGGCCAGCCACTCTTAAATATCTCATGGGCCAGCCACTCTTAAATATCTCCTGGGCCAGCCACACCATTTGAAAGAAAACACTTTGAAGTTTGTGGAAATGTGAAACACATTGGATCTGGTAAAAGATAATACAAACAAAAAAATGTCTACCTTTGAAGAGAAAGGCCATACATTGAAATAGGATTCCAGGTGTCATTTAGATGTTGTCCACAAGATGGCAGCAATGTGTGTGTGCAAAGTTTCAGACTAATCCAGTGAAGAATTACATCACTACACAAGTCTGCCAGGAGTTTGCCCAAATGTGCCGATTTCGTCAATTAATACATTTTCAAGTACATGACTATAGAGAACATACACAAATGCTACGGGAAAAAAAAAATGTTTACACACTCCCAGGAATGTCATGCATGATGGATCACTAGCTTCCCTACAGAAAATACATTAACCTTCACACATCTATATTACCTGGACCAGCCACTCTTAAATATCACCTGGGCCAGCCACTCCTAAATATCACCTTGGCCAGCCACTTTTAAATATCACCTGGGCCAGCACAGGTGAAACACCTCCCGACTAACGAGATGGACAAGCCAGCACAGGTGAAACACCTCCCGACTAACGAGATGGACAAGCCAGCACAGGTGTTACACCTCCGACTAACGAGATGGACAAGCAAGCACAGGTGTAACACCTCCCGACTAACGAGATGGACAAGCCAGCACAAGTGTAACACCTCCCGACTAACGAGAAGGACAAGCCAGCACAAGTGTAACACCTCCCGACTAACGAGATGGATAAGGCAGCACAAGTGTAACACCTCCCGACTAACGAGATGGACAAGCCAGCACAGGTGTAACACCTCCGACTAACGAGATGGATAAGGCAGCACAAGTGTAACACCTCCCGACTAACGAGATGGACAAGCCAGCACAAGTGTAACACCTCCCGACTAACGAGAAGGACAAGCCAGCACAAGTGTAACACCTCCCGACTAACGAGATGGATAAGGCAGCACAAGTGTAACACCTCCCGACTAACGAGATGGACAAGCCAGCACAGGTGTAACACCTCCGACTAACGAGATGGATAAGGCAGCACAAGTGTAACACCTCCCGACTAACGAGATGGACAAGCCAGCACAAGTGTAACACCTCCCGGCTAACGAGATGGACAAGCCAGCACAGGTGTAACACCTCCGAATAACGAGCTGGATAAGGCAGCACAGGTGTAACACCTCCCGACTAACGAGATGGACAAGCCAGCACAAGTGTAACACCTTCCGACTAACGAGATGGACAAGCCAGCACAGGTGTAACACCCCCAACTAACGAGATGGATAAGGCAGCACAGGTGTAACACCTCCGACTAACAAGATGGATAAGGCAGCACAAGTGTAACACCTCCCGACTAACAAGATGGACAAGCCAGCACAGGTGTAACACCTCCAACTAACAAGATGGACAAGCCAACACAGGTGTTACACCTCTGACTAACGAGATGGACAAGCAAGCACAGGTGTAACACCTCCCGAATAACGAGATGAACAATCCAGCACAAGTGTAACACCTCCCGACTAACGAGATGGACAAGCCAGCACAAGTGTAACACCTCCCGACTAACGAGATGGACAAGCCAGCACAGGTGTAACACCTCCGACTAACGAGATGGACAAGCCAGCACAAGTGTAACACCTCCCGACTAACGAGAAGGACAAGCCAGCACAAGTGTAACACCTCCCGACTAACGAGATGGATAAGGCAGCACAAGTGTAACACCTCCCGACTAACGAGATGGACAAGCCAGCACAGGTGTAACACCTCCGACTAACGAGATGGACAAGCCAGCACAAGTGTAACACCTCCCGACTAACGAGAAGGACAAGCCAGCACAAGTGTAACACCTCCGACTAACGAGATGGACAAGCCAGCACAAGTGTAACACCTCCCGACTAACGAGATGGACAAGCCAGCACAGGTGTAACACCTCCGACTAACGAGATGGATAAGGCAGCACAAGTGTAACACCTCCCGACTAACGAGATGGATAAGGCAGCACAGGTGTAACACCTTCCGACTAACGAGATGGACAAGCCAGCACAGGTGTAACACCTTCCGACTAATGAGATGGACAAGCCAGCACAGGTGTAACACCTCCAACTAACGAGATGGATAAGGCAGCACAGATGTAACACCTTCCGACTAAAGAGATGGATAAGGCAGCACAGGTGTAACATATCCCGACTAATGAGATGGACAAGCCAGCACAGGTATAACACCTACTTACTAACAAGGTGACACCAATCGGTGCGAATTAAATCTCCCAGTGTATGGTGGAAAGAAGACTGAACCAGGTTTTCCTCTAGGATTCTGCCTGTGCTTAGCTCCATTCCATTTATTTTTTAACCTGAACAACTCCCCAGTCCTTAATTATTACAACCATACCCATAACATGATGCAGCCACCACTATGCTTGAAAATATGGAGAGTGGTACTCAGTAATATGTTGTATTGGAATTGACCGAAACATATCACACTGACTAGCTCAGTCACTTCGTTCACAGTCGCTGCTGTCCTTGTCTGTTCCGAAGGCTAGAACTGAGATGGGGAAACAATATTTTTCCCATAATGCCCCTTCATCCTGGAACATGCTTCAAAAGATATTAAAGTTAGGGGAGTTAGTGTCCTTGCCTGTTTTTAAGACTCTGATCGATAACACTGTTTGTGATAGCTGCAGTTGTTTCTAATATTTAATTGTATCCGTAACTTGTGACAGTTTATATTTTGGGTGTAGTTTGTAAATGTTTTATGTACATGCTGCTACTTCCTGTTTTGCCTTCTTGCCAGGTCACCCTCGCAAAAGAGGTTCTTAACCTCAATGGGTCTTACCTGGTTAAATAAAAAATAAAAAACGTTGTATTCAGGACAAAAAGTGAATTGGTTTTCCACATTTTTACCAGTACTACTTCAGTTAGCCTTGTTGCAAACAGGACGCATGTTATGGAATATTTGTATTCTGTACAGGCTTCCTTCTTTTCACTCTGTCATTTAGGTTAGTATTGTGGAGTAACTACAATGTTGTTGAGCCATCCTCACTTTTCTCCTATTACACAGCCATTAAACTCTGTAACTGTTTTAAAGTCACCATTGGCCTCATGGTGAAATCCCTGTGTGGTTTCCTTCCTTTCTGACAACTGAGTTAGGAAGGACACCTGTATCTTTGTAGTGACTGGGTGTATTGACACACCATCCAAAGTGTAATTATTAACTTCACCATGTACCATGTAGGTAAAATGTAATATGTCAAATGTATGTAAATATGACCAAAAAGTTGTAAAAACAACAACAAAAATGATTTTTGTCATCTGAAGATGGGGGTTGATGGATGGGTTGATTTAAAAAATAATAATAATACAAAGTCCCAATGCTCAAAGGGATATTCAATGTCTGTTTATTTCATACCAATATACCAATTGGTGCCCTTCTTCACGAGGTATTGGAAAACCTCCCTGGTCCTTGTGGTTAAATCTGTTTGAAATGGTGTTTTTAATGGATCCATGCAACTTATTATGTGACTGATTAAGCACATTTTTACTCATGAACTGATTTAGGCTTGCCATAACAAAGGGGTTGAATACTTATTTTTTATTGATTTGTAAAAATGCCGACAAAACATAATTCCACTTTGATTTATGGGGTATTGTGTGTAGGCCAGTGACAAAACAAATGTAAATGTAATCCTGTAACAACAGAATGTGGAAAAAGACAAGGGCTGTGAATACTTTCTGAAGGCGCTGTATATGTCACTGAACACACTCTTTTATCGGAAGCGCCTTACAGTTTGTGACACGTGTTAATTGAACTCACTGCTTTAGCACCATGCTCTTACCAAGTGAGTCACACGGAACCTTAGTGAATTAACAGCAGCAGAGGTCAACCCTTCTATAAAGCATGCTTGATGACATATTTCCCGAATTAAGCATTTTGATACAATCAGCTCAAAACCAAAGACGGACTAGGATGTATCCAGCATAATGGGCATAATGGGCAGCAACCATATGGGCACACAGTGTGGATGAGCCTGCCTGCTGAGATGAACGCTGTCCTTGCCTATACATTCACCCAAGTCACGACTCGGTTCGGACGCTACAGACGTTTTAGTGAGAAGACTGATTTTTGGGATGTCTCCTGTTCTGATACACAGCGCTGTAGCTCTGCGGTTGAAAGTGGCGAAAAAAATGACATATTTACCTTAAACTGACGGATTATGTTAATTATATACTCTTAAGGATAGGAGATAAGCTCAAGGAACTTTAATTGAAAGCTCATGAAGTGGACCTGTTGTTTACCTCATTAAATATTCCAAGACATCTTTTAGTTCCCTCTATCCTTCCTCATGCCTACTCTGATCTGTGCAACGCCCCTACCCTATAGCCTGTAAAAACAAGATAACCTCCTAAAAAGTTATTTTTAATACAAATATTTATTTGTCTTGATTGGCAGATCTTTTTTAAACAAGAGAATCAAGGTCCAAAGGTAAACATCTGAAAATATTGTTCGGAAGGTTGTGCACCGCGCAATGGAAAGCATCGTGCGCAATGGAAACCAACGTGCGCATGGAGCTGTCCATGGTGCTGAATGCCATAGCATTTAACAAGTAGTGAGTTTTTCATTTTCTAGGCTACTCACGAGCGCTATGTTGAAACTATTGGAAAAACATGACATTGGCTGACACAATATGGTTATAACGTTTGAAACTGCAAATAGCTTTGTAGGATAAATCGGATGGGTTTCAAAAGTATCAGAAGGGATGACGAAATGGATCATTGCAAGGGGGTATCAACGCATCAGAGTCAGTGTGTGATCTTTGAGAGAGAGAAGACCAAAAATGTCAATCCTATGACGTTAGTTCTGGCGCACGAATGAATTCCAAACGAATGGACGTGCGAGCCAAATTCGTGATCAGAAGACGCGGAAAGAACAAGGCGAGAACGAGGTTGGGAGATCAGGGAAGCCCGAATTTTAAAACGCTGGGATTGTCAATTTTATAGCCTATTCAATTGTTATCTAGAGTGTTTTTCTTTGTTTGTACTGGTCACACGTGACTTTCTGGCGGAAACTGACTTCTAGAATTACAGTGCACGGAACTTGGTAAGTTATTTTGTTGATCTGGGACATTTCCGTGTGCTCAAATCATAAATATAGTTACATATTTCAATACCATTCACTTAATGTATTGATCTTATCATTTTTAAACCATAAAGTGTTGCTTTATATCCTTTACAATAGGGAAGACAATAACGCATAAAACGGATCTACTCGTTTGGACTATTGTCTTTACGCATGGTGAACATGGACAGGGTTATATTTGTCAGATATCTGGGAACTTTTAAAGTTTAGTGACCAATAAACGAACGGTTCTCTCTCTCTCTCTCTCGCTCTCTCCGACCGCTTAGGACATCATGATGCCGTTCCTAAGAACCCTGGTTGTGCTGGCTGTCCTCTGCGCGCCAACCTCCAGCCTCTGTCTCAGACTGTACCAGAGCGACTACAACCTCCTCTGTGACGATGACATACTAGCTGAGGTCCAGACGAACGACGTTCCCAGTGACACGTTCCCAGTGTCGGAAAGCTTGGGCTCCCTCTTCAAGTCAGGAGACACTCTCTCCTCCGCAGAGTCGCGGGAGAAAAGGACGTCGACTTACCCCGCCAACTACAGGTTTCTCAGTCAGACGCAGCTAAGGAGTAAGATGTTCCAGAACAGCATTAATAATGATCGGCTACGCAAGTTTACCCTGTCTCTAGATGTGCCCACCAACATCATGAACATTCTCTTTGACATCCAAAAGTCCAAGAACCTACGCGCAAAAGCGGCCGACAACGCGCGTCTGATGGCGCAGATTGGACGAAGGAAGAGACAGTAGACGGTTGAAGCTGCTACCCTGATTATCCATTACATATTAGATTTTCACTCTGACAAATACGTTTTGCTGGAAGTTTTATTTTTCCTCAAATCAAACTTTCAGATGCAGTATTTGTGAGATGTTTTTTTTTCTGTGGGTATGATCTATCAAATTTAAATATGAAACATAGGGATTATTGAGATTTACTTTTCTGAAGTACAATTGGATTGTTTACTGTACAGGCCTATTCCATTTTAGAATCCCTGAAATTGAATGAAAATCAAAAGACAATTCGAGATAATTTTGAACTAGTCTATACACTGAATGATTTTCATTTCTCTTCAGAATATACATTTAAATTCATTAAAATGAAAGTACTTTCAAAAGAAGGTTAGGCCCTTTAAAGATATACAACTTCTAGTCTTCCACTGGAGTGTTAAAGATCGAACCAGGAAATGTGTTGTAATGAGAGGGGTCTTTGAAATTAGATAAGGCAAATGAGGAAATATGTCAATTGCATATGCATAAAATCAGTGGTTCAAGTGTAATTAGCCTGTCAATGGAAATGGTTTGCATCTCTTCTCATTTGTGCCCGCGTTTTATAGGAAAAACAAGGCATGCATATGCTTGAAATACGGTACAATACAAATTCTGTGAACAAATTGCTTTCATTGAAATTCGCACGCATGTTGCGGCATATTTAGTGTAAAGAGAAGCGAGTTAGCCTATATACCTTTGTGAATAGACGCTAGAATGTGAAATGATTAGGAGTTATTTCAAGGAAAATGCATGGTAGCCTCAATGTTTGATCATCAAATGTCTGTTATTTTTATACACAAAGGGATTATTTTTCCTCAAATAAAAGCAGATGAATTTAACGTTGTCTTCAATAACGGCCATTTTCACATTTAGAAGGTGTTGTAATTTAGGTGTTAGGCATAATCAAGTCAGTCAGTCAGCTAATGGTAAACAACAGCTTTGTCTATATGAAGTAAATATATTATCGTCCCTATATATGCTATAGCTTTCAGGTGCGTTAAACACAGGTGTGTTAAAAACACACACACACACACACACACACACACACACACACACACACACACACACACACACACACAATTGGGAGTCATCAGTGACCATTACATTTCCCCCTCTCTAAATATTTTAGAGGCATTTAAATATGTTATTTATTATTACATTGTGTTATATTAAAAATTGCATTTATTATGACAACAAGTGAGCCTATATGGAAACTTGAATGTGTGAACCAGCTTCAGGTTAGGAGTTTGGCAGCTCTGCAGTGTGGTCACTAGCTGGCACAGCCACAAAGTCGAAAGATCTGATTTCATACCTAACCCCAGTGACGACCCGTCATTCAGGGCTGGTGGGACAGAGCCCCACTTGTTTTGAGCCCCACATTTTTTTGCCAAAAAAATGGCTTTGCCTGTATTGCATGTTATTTTGTGTCAGATATCAGTTTTCAAACAATGTAAAAAAAAAATATGTATATCATTGAGTTAATAAAGCTGCATACAAACATGGTCTCTTTTTTGTTTTCTTGAGTAAGGCAGCTACAAAATGCAGGTGTTTCAGGCAATCTCAGCTTTCTGTGGTGGTAGGGCAAGCCAGCAGAAAATACGGACTGTTGCGTCATGATTGGCTCAGTGTTCTGTCACTCATGAGGACATCCTGGTAACTTTGAGAAAACACACTTTATTACAGAGTTGTCTCAAAATGGCTATGCATATTCATGACATGAGGCTAGTAGCATAGCATCTTTCTCGATTGAATACAGGAGGGTGAAGTTAACCACCCTCGTCGAATATATACAAAATAAGATTACAATAATGACATGCATTAATCCACCAATCCAAACAAAGGATAGGTGGAAGCTAGACAGCCCGCTGTGCCTCTTTGTGGACAATGACTCCCATTGTTGGGGAAGAGAGACATGTATCTTGTCAGTATATCCGTAATCTTTGCTACAATTAAATTACATTTCGTTTGATTGCTGCTGCGACGGCACACTGTTATTTTACCTAATAGATATCCGTTTATTGTGGGTCTGTAATCTGAGGGAAATATGTGTCTCTAATATGGTCAGACATTTGGCAGGAGGTTAGGAAGTGGAGATCAGTTTCCACCTCATTTTGTGGGCAGTGTGCCCATAGCCTATGGCGTCCTCTCGCAATAGCAAGGCTATGTTCACTGAGCCTGTACATAGTCTAAGCTTTCCTTAATTTTGGGTCAGTCATAGTGGTCAGGTATTGGTGTTTTACATTGTACACGGAGGATGCTTTTGTGAATTCTTGGTTGCTGAGCGGACCTCAGACCTCACAACCACAAAGGGCAATAACTGATTCAAGTATTTTTTGGGAGGGTGTAGAGGCCCTTCTTGCCTTGTCTCTCAGATTGTTCACAGCTTTGTGGAAGTTACCTTGTGGTGCTGATGTTTAGGATGAGTTATGTATAGTTTTTAGCGTGCTCTACGGCAATAGTGTCTAGATGGTATTTGTGGTCCTTGCAACTGGACCTTTTTTGGAACACCATTATTTTTGTCTTACTGAGATTTACTGTCAGGGCCCAGATCTGACAGAATCTGTGCAGAAGATCTAGGTGCTACTGTAGGCCCTCCTTGGTTGGGAACAGAAGCACCAGATCATCAGCAAACAGAAGACATTTGACTTCAGATTCTAGTAGGGTGAGTCTGGGTGCTGCAGACTGTTCTAGTGCCCTCGCCAATTCATTGATATATATGTGGAAAAGGGTGGGGCTTAAGGTGCATCCCTGTTTCACCCCACGACCCTGTGGAAAGACGTGTGTGTTGTTTGCCAATTTTAACTGCACACTTGTTGTTTGTGAACATGGATTTTATAATGTCGTATGTTTTTCCCCCAACACCATTTTCGATCAATTTATATAGCAGACCCTGAGTCAAAAGCATGAGAAGAACTTTGCCTTTGTTTTGGATTTGTTTGTTTGTAAATTAGGGTGTGCAGGGTGAATACATGGTCTATCGTACGGTAATTTGGTAAAAGCCAATTTGAAAATTTCTCACTACATTGTTATCACTGAAGAAATGTATGAGTTTGCTGTTAATGATAATGCAGAGGATTTTCCCAAGGTTGCTGTTGACGCATATAGACGCGGTAGTTATTGGGGTCAACTTTGTCTCCACTTTTGTGGATTGGGGTGATCAGTCCTTGGTCTCAGGCTGTTGGTGGTAGGTGCAGACATTTCAGCTGCCCTGGCGCCAGATAGGCAAACTGTTGCCATTTCATGTGTCCGAAGGTACAAACTCCCACCACTTCCCCGTGGGCCTGGAGAAGAAATCAAGTGCACTATGCTACCGCTGGCCAATCAGATTGCTCAGATGACCGAGTCTGTAGTAAGGTAGCAGGCATAAAAGAAAGCTACGGCAAAAATGATACTGTGAGATTTCAAAACATTTAAAACCATGACTAGAGAGAAACTGCCAACGAATACAGCAAAGAGCTGCTGTGTTTATGAGTGAGTTCATGTTTAAGTTTTTACTCAGCACTGTCAACACTTTGTATTCAACACTTTTATAACCCATAAAATTAGCGTTCTTCCTATTTCCACTCAACGCTACAACAATCAGCACAGCAGTAATGAATGAGTAGGGAAGTGTGTTGATAGGCTGGCGTTGTTATTATTACCGGCTTGGGTCTTTTTTTATATTGAGGAATATTTCACTTTCTCTATTCATATGAGTAACAACATTAATTTGTGCATGAGACAGAAATAATGCAGTGCCATCAGCTGGAAGACGGTGTCCCTTTTTGGTCAGTGTCAGTGGAGAAAAGGGAGAGCGGAGGGATGTTGAGAGACGGACCCTCAGTCTGCTGCTCTGTCCCTCAGATGCAGGCACCATCGGCTCAGTAAAATAAAAAGCAAATTATTTAAATGTATACTCACTCAGCTGTGCCTCACAAGTAATACAACAATGGATCTATTACCGGTGTGATCATATAGCCTACCTCAAATTTTGAAATATAATTTTCCCGAAAAACAATGCATTGGCTGGTCAATTCAAGCAAAGCCAGTATGCGGTGATAATGTATTGGGCCTATAGCTTACTGCACAAACCTCATTGCTACAGTAATGTTTTTAATTGGTTAATGATGCATAGGTTTACATTTTTTAAGTCATGTTCATAAACAAATCAGAGCGGTAGATCTCGGCATTTTGACTCAGAAAGTGATCTTGACTCAGAAAAGGTTGGTGACCATTGATCTACGCGCAGCTCACTACTCCCCCTGCTACAAATCATTACATTGACGTCATTTCCGTCGACATAGACACAGATAGGAAGGTTGCATTTGGCGACGTGGAAGTGACTAGTCGTCTGTTGTGAGGCTGTACACCAACCACACTGATCCACAAACATTCCGTAACAATGATTAAGAAATTTGACAAGAAGGACGAAGAGTCTGGTAAGATAAATTAAGTGTAAAGAAGTCAATATAGCTGCTTGGAAATAGGTAACGTTTTTTTTGCCAACTAGTTACCACTGACGTTAGCTAGCTAGTAGCTAGCATTCCAGCTAGGTAACGTTAACTACACTAAGTTGGTATTCGTTTAGTGGATATTTTTTTGTTGTCAAATAGACGTGTCTGTCTTTGTTGACCACACTAGCTACATGTCTCTATTTGTTGAGCAGATATGTCAATTGCTTGGTAGCTAGCTTAAAGCGTCTTTATCTGTCAAATTAGCTTGCAAACTAGCTAAACTAACGTTAGTTGGTTAGAAGACTACGTTAACTGTGCCTAGTAAAAAATGCACTAATTCTTCTTTGGCTGTGCCGTGTAAAATATGATAAGAGATTCAATATCTAGTTAGCTACATGTGTCTATCGATGTACCGTATACTGGTAGTTAGCTCGCTAATTTTGTTAATTTAAAAACTGTCAATGTCGTCTTGCTCAAGCTTGTTGACCATAATTAGACGAGGTTTAAGCTACTACCTAAGTTATCTATTTACGAAATCCACATTCAACACGATATAGTAATGACGCATAGTAAGCGAACTACCTAGTTAGTCTTTATAGTTCCAATATAATCAAATGTTGTCTTAATGTGGCTGTTTTTTCTTCACTGCAACAATTAGGAAGTGGCTCTAACCCTTTCCAGCATCTTGAAAAGAGTGCAGTGTTGCAAGAGGCTCGCATCTTCAACGAGACTCCGATCAACCCCAGAAGATGTCTCCACATCCTCACCAAGATCATTTACCTACTCAACCAGGTGAGAAACAAACCCATAACATGCAAACCAATTGTTTTGCACGTATACCCTTTGATATTAACAGAAGATGTTTTTATGTTCTGTCTAGGGGGAGCACTTTGGAACTATGGAGGCGACCGAGGCCTTCTTTGCAATGACCAGGCTCTTCCAGTCCAATGATGTGAGAATAAGTTATTGCTTTGGGTTTAGTTAAATTATTGCTGATCATACAAGTAAACAACATTATTGACAGAACATACCGCAACATATACAGTACACGATGACATAAACTCACAAACTAACCTCAAACAGGTCCAACTAGTGCCATTAAATTAGTATTCAATGAGTAGTGTTGTAATTGACCTATTGTAGAGATGTGGCGCATAGTGTTTTTGTATAGCATTATCTGCTTTTTGAAAATGTCTCTGTATTCCTCCAGCAAACCCTGAGAAGGATGTGCTACCTGACCATCAAGGAGATGGCCAACATCTCTGAGGATGTCATCATTGTCACCAGCAGCCTAACCAAGGACATGACTGGCAAGGAGGATGTGTACAGAGGACCTGCCATCAGAGCTCTCTGCAGGATCACGGATGTCAGTCTGTCTCTCTCCTTCTGTCTTTGTCTCTCCCTCTCTGTTTCTCTCCCTGCTTTTTATTAGGCTGTGTTATCTTTTTGTTTCCATTCTGATAGCTGAACAGTATTTTATTTTTTACATCCAGTTTGCATTGTGTTACTGGACTAAACCTATGCTTTTTGGTCAATAAACTCAAGCCCTACTTTGTCACTCTGTCCCACAGACCACCATGCTGCAGGCCATTGAGAGATACATGAAACAGGCCATTGTTGACAAAGTGCCCAGTGTGTCCAGCTCTGCCCTGGTCTCATCTCTGGTAAGAAATTAGCCACACAGTGCCTGGATGTCTCAAGGTGACTGTGCCATTTGTAAGTACTCCCATTGCTTTGTGGGTAATGTGTTTTGTGGTTTCTGTGTGTCTGTAGCACATGGTTAAGATGAGCTACGACGTGGTGAAGCGCTGGGTGAACGAGGCACAGGAGGCAGCTTCCAGTGACAACATCATGGTCCAGGTGGGTTACACACATTCTGTTGATAATATGTTCATTAGGCACCAAGCAGAAGAAAGAACCTATGTTTTACTGTTATCTTCACTCATTTAAGATGAAATACACTGAAAAAGGTTTTGGTATGTTGTTCCCTAATGAACACAACCCGGGTAAGTTGAAAGATAATCACTTCCACTGTGACCTCTCTGTGATTCCCCCCAGTACCACGCCCTGGGCCTGCTGTACCACCTGAGGAAGAATGACCGACTGGCCGTATCCAAGATGCTCAACAAGTTCACCAAGTCTGGCCTCAAGTCCCCCTTTGCCTACTGCATGCTCATCCGCATCGCCAGCAAGCTGTTGGAGGAGACCGAGGCAGGGTAGGTAGAACCATGGAAGATATAGGTCGAACGATTATGATTTTTCCACATCGATACCGATTTATTGGAGGACCAAAAAAAGCCTATACCGATTAATCGGACGATAAAAAAAAAAAATATATATATATTTATTTTATTTGTAATAATGACAATTACAACAATACTGAATGAACACTTATTTTAACTTAATATAATACATCAATAAAATCAATTTAGCCTCAAATAAATAATGAAACATGGTCAATTTAGTTTAAACAATGCAAGAAAGTAAAAGTGCAATATGTGCCATGTAAGAAAGCTAACGTTTAAGTTCCTTGCTCAGAACATGAGAACATATGAAAGCTGGTGGTTCCTTTTAACATGGGTCTTCAATATTCCCAGGTAAGAAGTTTTAGGTTGTAGTTATTATAGGAATTATAGGACTATTTATCTCTATACGATTTGTATTTCATATACCTTTGACTATTGGATGTTCTTATAGGCACTTTAGTACTGCCAGTGTAACAGTATAGCTTCCGTCCCTCTCCTCGCTCCTACCTGGGCTCAAACCAGGAACACATCGACAACAGCCACCCTCGAAGCAGCGTTACCCATGCAGAGCAAGAGGAACAACTACTCCAAGTCTCAGAGCGAGTGACGTTTGAAACGCTATTAGCGCGCACCCCGTTAACTAGCTCGCCATTTCACATCGGTTACACCAGCCTAACCTCGGTAGTTGATAGGCTTAAAGTCATAAACCACTCAATGCTTGAAGCACAGCGAAGAGCTGCTGGCAAAATGCACGAAAGTGCTGTTTGAATGAATGCTTACGAGCCTGCTGGTGCCTACCATCGCTCAGTCAAACTGCTCTATCAAATCATAGACTTAATTATAACAGACAGAAATACGAGCCTTTGGTCATTAATATGGTCGAATCCGGAAACTATAATTTTGAAAACAAAACGTTTATTCTTTCAGTGAAATACGGAACTGTTCCGTATTTTATCTAATGGATGGCATCCCTAAGTCTAAATATTGCTGTTACATTGTACAACCTTCAATGTTCTGTCATAATTATGTACAATTCTGGCTAATTAGTTTGCAACGAGCCAGGGGCCCAAACTGTTGCATATACCCTAACTGCTTGCACGGAACGCAAGAGAAATGACCCAATTTCCCTAGTTATAAGAAATTCATGTTAGCAGGCAACATGAACTAAATGTGCAGGTTTAAACATCTATAGTTTTGTGTTTATTTTGAAGAAAGGCCTTGATGTTTATGGTACATTGGTGCAGCGACAGTGCTTTTTTCACTAATGCGCTTGTTACCCGTTTGTTGAAGTAGGCTGTGATTCAATGAGAAATTAACAGGCACTGCATCGATTATATGCAACGCAGGACATGCTAGATAAACTAGTAATATTATCAACCATTGTGTAGTTAACTAGTGATTATGTTAAGATTGAGCAAAAACGAATCCCCGAGCTGACAAGGTACAAATCTGTCGTTCTGCCCCTGAACAAGGCAGTTAAACTGAACTGAATTGAAAATAAGAATGTGTTCTTAACTGACTTGCCTAGTTAATTAAAGGTGTAAAAAAATAAAATAATAATTGGCTAATCGGTGACCAAAAATACCGATTGTTACGAAAACTTGAAATCGGCCCTAATTAATCGGTCGACCTCTAATGGAAGCACTGCCACGCAGACGTAGGCAGGGTAGATGGCACCGTGGAGGCACTGCCACGCAGACGTAGGCAGGGTAGATGGCACCGTGGAGGCACTGCCACGCAGACGTAGGCAGGGTAGATGGCACCGTGGAGGCACTGCCACGCAGACGTAGGCAGGGTAGATGGCACCGTGGAGGCACTGCCACGCAGACGTAGGCAGGGTAGATGGCACCGTGGAGGCACTGCCACGCAGACGTAGGCAGGGTAGATGGCACCGTGGAGGCACTGCTACGCAGACGTAGGCAGGGTAGATAGCACCGTGGAGGCACTGCCACGCAGACGTAGGCAGGGTAGATGGCATCGTGGAGGCACTGCCACGCAGACGTAGGCAGGGTAGATGGCACCGTGGAGGCACTGCCACGCAGACGTAGGCAGGGTAGATGGCACCGTGGAGGCACTGCCACGCAGACGTAGGCAGGGTAGATGGCACCGTGGAGGCACTGCCACGCAGACGTAGGCAGGGTAGATGGCACCGTGGAGGCACTGCCACGCAGACGTAGGCAGGGTAGATGGCACCGTGGAAGCACTGCCACGCAGACGTAGGCAGGGTAGATGGCACCGTGGAAGCACTGCCACGCAGACCGAGGCAGGATAGGTGGTACCGTGGAAGCACTGCCACGCAGACCGAGGCCGGGTAGATGGCACCGTGGAGGCACTGCCACGCAGACGTAGGCAGGGTAGATGGCACCGTGGAGGCACTGCCACGCAGACGTAGGCAGGGTAGATGGCACCGTGGAGGCACTGCCACGCAGACGTAGGCAGGGTAGATGGCATCGTGGAGGCACTGCCACGCAGACGTAGGCAGGGTAGATGGCACCGTGGAGGCACTGCCACGCAGACGTAGGCAGGGTAGATGGCACCGTGGAGGCACTGCCACGCAGACGTAGGCAGGGTAGATGGCACCGTGGAGGCACTGCCACGCAGACGTAGGCAGGGTAGATGGCACCGTGGAAGCACTGCCACGCAGACGTAGGCAGGGTAGATGGCACCGTGGAAGCACTGCCACGCAGACCGAGGCAGGATAGGTGGTACCGTGGAAGCACTGCCACGCAGACCGAGGCCGGGTAGATGGCACCGTGGAGGCACTGCCACGCAGACGTAGGCAGGGTAGATGGCACCGTGGAAGCACTGCCACGCAGACCGAGGCAGGATAGGTGGCACCGTGGAAGCACTGCCACGCAGACCGAGGCAGGATAGGTGGTACCGTGGAAGCACTGCCACGCAGACGTAGGCAGGGTAGATGGCACCGTGGAGGCACTGCCACGCAGACGTAGGCAGGGTAGATGGCATCGTGGAGGCACTGCCACGCAGACGTAGGCAGGGTAGATGGCACCGTGGAAGCACTGTCACGCAGACGTAGGCAGGGTAGATGGCACCGTGGAAGCACTGCCACGCAGACATAGGCAGGGTAGATGGCACCGTGGAAGCACTGTCACGCAGACGTAGGCAGGGTAGATGGCACCGTGGAAGCACTGCCACGCAGAAGCAGGCAGGGTAGATAAACACTGTCATGGACTGTTTACTTGAATGGGTTTTCTAGTCTGTCTACAGTGGGTTGGTGTCTAGTATTCCCTATATGTATAGTTTTTATTCAACACTAGGGGGAAGTGATCTGTATAGTGACATTGTATTTATTTAACCTTTTATTTAACTAGGAAAGTCAGTTAAGAACAAATTCTTATTTTCAATGACTGCCTACCAAAAGGCAAAAGGCCTCATATGCAGGGACGGGGGCCTGGGATTAAAATAAATACAATATAAATATAGGACAAAACACTCATCACACATCATTTCAAGAGACAACACTACATAAAGAGAGACCTAAAGACAACATAGCAAGGCAGCAACACATGACAACACAGCATGGTACAGAAGCAACACAACATAACAACAACATGGTAGCAACACAACATGGTGCAAACATTATTGGGCTCAGACAACAGCCCAAAGGGCAAGAAGGTAGAGACAACAATATATATGTAGAGACAACAATATATCACACAAAGCAGCTACAACTGTCAGTCATACACATGGCAGCGGAGGACACAGAATGCACACTGTCAAATTTGACTTTATAAACATATTGGTATATTTTTGTCGTGTGTGTGTGTGGCATTGTATTACAAATGGTTGGCTATTTTCTGTTTGCAGACATGACAGTCCCCTGTTTGACTTCATTGAGAGCTGTCTGAGGAACAAGCATGAGATGGTGGTGTACGAGGCAGCCTCGGCCATAGTCCACATGCCCAACTGTACTGCCAGAGAGCTGGCCCCCGCTGTCTCTGGTGAGTCTCTGTAATTACAGCCAGTTTGATAAATACACCTTACTTTCTGGTGTCCACATGTAGGTACCTACCTGTAGAAATTAGAGGTTGTAGTATCCTATCAACCTACTACCTCTGGTTTTACCACTTGACTGTCTGTTAATGTGTTTCTCTCCAGTCCTGCAGCTGTTCTGCAGCTCTCCCAAAGCAGCCCTGAGATACGCAGCTGTCAGGACCCTCAACAAGGTGGGTCTCCATGCTCTTCATTACTCTGAGTTACCTGTGTTTTACATAGAGTATACTGTATTTACATCCGCATTCCCCCGTTTGTCTACCAGGTGGCGATGAAGCACCCGTCGGCGGTGACTGCGTGCAACCTGGACCTGGAGAACCTGATCACGGACTCGAACCGCAGCATCGCCACGCTGGCCATCACCACGCTGCTGAAGACAGGCAGCGAGAGCAGTGTGGACCGCCTCATGAAACAGATCTCCTCCTTCGTCTCTGAGATCTCTGACGAGTTCAAGGTGAGGAGGAGGATGTGTTTTAGTTTAATGTGTACTTTCTCCTCAATGATATGCTCTTGTTTTTCCCCTCTACAATACTCTAGTTTAATCATTTAGGAATTGAAATAGTTGGATAATCAATTAGAATACACTCAATATGTAACCCCCCCAAAAAAGTATATAGTTATACTATAGCCTATAGCATCATTCTGCATTTCGTAAACAAACCACAACTACTTCAATCTATTTCTAAGTGAAGTTCTATCCTCTGACTGCTGAGTGTGTTTCAGGTGGTGGTTGTGCAGGCCATCAGTGCCCTGTGTCAGAAGTATCCCAGAAAGCACAGCGTCATGATGAACTTCCTGTCCAACATGCTCCGAGACGACGTGAGTGGAGCAGCCTGTCTTTTTTCACTGATGTGTAGGACGAGAACCTATTGAAGCACATTTATGTCCTTCTCACTGACATGAAACCATCAGGACTACAGACAAACAGCTCTTTGGCCAACTCTGGCACATTTACATTGATATGACCACTCAGTTTTCTGATTTAATGTACGACTGTCCCTGAAACACAACATCTTTAATGCCTCTCCTCTCAGGGTGGCTTTGAGTACAAGCGGGCCATCGTGGACTGCATCATCAGCATCATCGAGGAGAACCCAGAGAGCAAGGAGACAGGGCTGGCCCACCTGTGTGAGTTCATCGAGGACTGTGAGCACACGGTGCTGGCCACCAAGATCCTTCACCTGCTGGGCAAGGAGGGCCCGCGCACGCCCTCGCCATCCAAGTACATCCGCTTCATCTTCAACCGCGTGGTGCTGGAGAGCGAGGCTGTCAGAGCCGGTGAGAAACGGGGGAGTGTGTGTGTTAACCCCTGCTGGCCTGGAGTTGTCAATAGCATGTGTGTTTGAGACAGAGTTGTGTGTGTCTGGGTGCAACATGAATGGTAGTTCTGATAAGTCTGTTGGGATTGGCTCCATTAACTGGTGACATCACCAACCATGAAAGGCTCAATTCACTAATATGAAGACAAATAATATTTGCGTCTGGCTTTTCAACAAAAACTCACTGTTACTCATGAAGGTTTAAACTAATGTGAGGTACCACGTTGTTGTTTGTACACATTGTGTAATAACTAAGCTCCTTTCTCGTCCCTGTAGCTGCGGTCAGTGCTCTGGCTAAATTTGGAGCCCAGAATGATGACCTTCTCCCCAGTGTGTTAGTCCTGATGCAGAGGTAGAGACAGCCTTTCACTGGCTCCCTGTCATAAGGATCCATTCCCTGTGTGGTTACCACTCTGAAGTGTGTTGACGTATGGTGTGTGTTTCTAGGTGTATGATGGACAGTGATGACGAGGTGAGGGACAGAGCCACCTTCTACATGAACGTGCTGCAGCAGAAGCAGAAAGCCCTCAACGCTGCCTACATTTTCAACGGTGAGAACACACACTGCGCTCCTAGTCTGAACTTGAGAGCACTAGTGTGTGTGGACATATCTGGTTCAATTCAGGAAGTAAGGTTGTGTTCTTTGACTGGTCTCTCAAACTCTCTCAGTGAATTGACACGTGCAGAGAATTAATTTTTCTCCATCGAACCTCAAAATGAATAAATGTATTTCCTTTATTGAACCGTCTGTCTCCTCCCATCAGGTCTGTCGGTGTCTGTCCCGGGTCTGGAGAAGTCCCTTCACCAGTACACCCTGGAGCCCACAGAGAAGCCCTTCGATATGAAGTCTGTTCCCCTGGCCAACACACCCATTACAGAGCAGAAGACCGAATTCGCTCCTGTGGCCACTAGCAAGCTTCCAGAGAAACCAGGCCCGACGCGCCAAGACATCTACCAGGGTACAGTCACCTTACTTGAAACTATCATGGCAAGACATGGTGTTATCACAAGGAAACAAAACATTTGGGTTTAATTTATGGAGTAAAAGGACCCAGTCACTTTTATTTTCCAAACTATAGCACACAGTATTTTACATGGAAACACGTTCTTAATGAACCATAGAATTGTCTGCTAAGCGTTATTAGCCAAAACCAAGTATCATAGTAGCAGTAGTTATGATACTAGTATTGTGGCATTAACAACTTCAGAGCAGCAAAAACTTGAGGGCCGCTATAATATTGTAGTAGTTAGGACTAGGGCTGGATTCAGCTATAATATTGTAGTAAGGACTAGGGCTGGATTCAGCTATAATATTGTAGTAGTTAGGACTAGGGGTGGATTCAGCTATAATATTGTAGTAGTTAGGACTAGGGGTGGATTCAGCTATGATATTGTAGTAGTTAGGACTAGGGCTGGATTCAGCTATAATATTGTAGTAGTTAGGACTAGGGCTGGATTCAGCTATAATATTGTAGTAGTTAGGACTAGGGCTGGATTCAGCTATAATATTGTAGTAGTTAGGACTAGGACTGGATTCAGCTATAATATTGTAGTAGTTAGGACTAGGGCTGGATTCAGCTATAATATTGTAGTAGTTAGGACTAGGACTGGATTCAGCTATAATATTGTAGTAGTTAGGACTAGGGCTGGATTCAGCTATAATATTGTAGTAGTTAGGACTAGGGGTGGATTCAGCTATGATATTGTAGTAGTTAGGACTAGGGCTGGATTCAGCTATAATATTGTAGTAGTTAGGACTAGGGCTGGATTCAGCTATAATATTGTAGTAGTTAGGACTAGGGGTGAATTCAGCTATAATATTGTAGTAGTTAGGACTAGGACTGGATTCAGCTATAATATTGTAGTAGTTAGGACTAGGACTGGATTCAGCTATAATATTGTAGTAGTTAGGACTAGGGGTGGATTCAGCTATAATATTGTAGTAGTTAGGACTAGGGGTGGATTCAGCTATAATATTGTAGTAGTTAGGACTAGGGGTGGATTCAGCTATAATATTGTAGTAGTTAGGACTAGGGGTGAATTCAGCTATAATATTGTAGTAGTTAGGACTAGGACTGGATTCAGCTATAATATTGTAGTAGTTAGGACTAGGGCTGGATTCAGCTATAATATTGTAGTAGTTAGGACTAGGACTGGATTCAGCTATAATATTGTAGTAGTTAGGACTAGGGGTGGATTCAGCTATAATATTGTAGTAGTTAGGACTAGGGGTGGATTCAGCTATAATATTGTAGTAGTTAGGACTAGGGGTGGATTCAGCTATAATATTGTAGTAGTTAGGACTAGGACTGGATTCAGCTATAATATTGTAGTAGTTAGGACTAGGGGTGGATTCAGCTATAATATTGTAGTAGTTAGGACTAGGGGTGAATTCAGCTATAATATTGTAGTAGTTAGGACTAGGGGTGAATTCAGCTATAATATTGTAGTAGTTAGGACTAGGACTGGATTCAGCTATAATATTGTAGTAGTTAGGACTAGGACTGGATTCAGCTATAATATTGTAGTAGTTAGGACTAGGGGTGGATTCAGCTATAATATTGTAGTAGTTAGGACTAGGGGTGGATTCAGCTATAATATTGTAGTAGTTAGGACTAGGGGTGGATTCAGCTATAATATTGTAGTAGTTAGGACTAGGGCTGGATTCAGCTATAATATTGTAGTAGTTATGACTAGGGCTGGATTCAGCTATAATATTGTAGTAGTTAGGACTAGGGCTGGATTCAGCTATAATATTGTAGTAGTTAGGACTAGGGGTGGATTCAGCTATAATATTGTAGTAGTTAGGACTAGGGGTGGATTCAGCTATAATATTGTAGTAGTTAGGACTAGGGGTGGATTCAGCTATAATATTGTAGTAGTTAGGACTAGGGGTGGATTCAGCTATAATATTGTAGTAGTTAGGACTAGGGCTGGATTCAGCTATGATATTGTAGTAGTTAGGACTAGGGCTGGATTCAGCTATAATATTGTAGTAGTTAGGACTAGGGCTGGATTCAGCTATAATATTGTAGTAGTTAGGACTAGGGCTGGATTCAGCTATAATATTGTAGTAGTTAGGACTAGGGCTGGATTCAGCTATAATATTGTAGTAGTTAGGACTAGGGCTGGATTCAGCTATAATATTGTAGTAGTTAGGACTAGGGGTGGATTCAGCTATAATATTGTAGTAGTTAGGACTAGGGCTGGATTCAGCTATAATATTGTAGTAGTTAGGACTAGGGGTGGATTCAGCTATAATATTGTAGTAGTTAGGACTAGGGGTGGATTCAGCTATAATATTGTAGTAGTTAGGACTAGGGCTGGATTCAGCTATAATATTGTAGTAGTTAGGACTAGGGGTGGATTCAGCTATAATATTGTAGTAGTTAGGACTAGGGCTGGATTCAGCTATAATATTGTAGTAGTTAGGACTAGGGCTGGATTCAGCTATAATATTGTAGTAGTTAGGACTAGGGCTGGATTCAGCTATAATATTGTAGTAGTTAGGACTAGGGCTGGATTCAGCTATAATATTGTAGTAGTTAGGACTAGGGCTGGATTCAGCTATAATATTGTAGTAGTTAGGACTAGGGCTGGATTCAGCTATAATATTGTAGTAGTTAGGACTAGGGCTGGATTCAGCTATGATATTGTAGTAGTTAGGACTAGGGGTGGATTCAGCTATAATATTGTAGTAGTTAGGACTAGGCCTGGATTCAGCTATAATATTGTAGTAGTTAGGACTAGGGGTGGATTCAGCTATAATATTGTAGTAGTTAGGACTAGGGGTGGATTCAGCTATAATATTGTAGTAGTTAGGACTAGGGCTGGATTCAGCTATGATATTGTAGTAGTTAGGACTAGGGCTGGATTCAGCTATAATATTGTAGTAGTTAGGACTAGGGCTGGATTCAGCTATAATATTGTAGTAGTTAGGACTAGGGCTGGATTCAGCTATAATATTGTAGTAGTTAGGACTAGGGCTGGATTCAGCTATGATATTGTAGTAGTTAGGACTAGGGCTGGATTCAGCTATAATATTGTAGTAGTTAGGACTAGGGCTGGATTCAGCTATAATATTGTAGTAGTTAGGACTAGGGGTGGATTCAGCTATAATATTGTAGTAGTTAGGACTAGGGCTGGATTCAGCTATAATATTGTAGTAGTTAGGACTAGGGCTGGATTCAGCTATAATATTGTAGTAGTTAGGACTAGGGCTGGATTCAGCTATAATATTGTAGTAGTTAGGACTAGGGCTGGATTCAGCTATAATATTGTAGTAGTTAGGACTAGGGCTGGATTCAGCTATAATATTGTAGTAGTTAGGACTAGGGCTGGATTCAGCTATAATATTGTAGTAGTTAGGACTAGGGCTGGATTCAGCTATAATATTGTAGTAGTTAGGACTAGGGCTGGATTCAGCTATAATATTGTAGTAGTTAGGACTAGGGGTGGATTCAGCTATAATATTGTAGTAGTTAGGACTAGGGCTGGATTCAGCTATAATATTGTAGTAGTTAGGACTAGGGCTGGATTCAGCTATAATATTGTAGTAGTTAGGACTAGGGCTGGATTCAGCTATAATATTGTAGTAGTTAGGACTAGGGGTGGATTCAGCTATAATATTGTAGTAGTTAGGACTAGGGCTGGATTCAGCTATAATATTGTAGTAGTTAGGACTAGGGCTGGATTCAGCTATAATATTGTAGTAGTTAGGACTAGGCCTGGATTCAGCTATAATATTGTAGTAGTTAGGACTAGGGCTGGATTCAGCTATAATATTGTAGTAGTTAGGACTAGGGGTGAATTCAGCTATAATATTGTAGTAGTTAGGACTAGGGGTGGATTCAGCTATAATATTGTAGTAGTTAGGACTAGGGGTGGATTCAGCTATAATATTGTAGTAGTTAGGACTAGGGCTGGATTCAGCTATAATATTGTAGTAGTTAGGACTAGGGCTGGATTCAGCTATAATATTGTAGTAGTTAGGACTAGGGCTGGATTCAGCTATAATATTGTAGTAGTTAGGACTAGGGCTGGATTCAGCTATAATATTGTAGTAGTTAGGACTAGGGCTGGATTCAGCTATAATATTGTAGTAGTTAGGACTAGGGGTGGATTCAGCTATAATATTGTAGTAGTTAGGACTAGGGCTGGATTCAGCTATAATATTGTAGTAGTTAGGACTAGGGCTGGATTCAGCTATAATATTGTAGTAGTTAGGACTAGGGCTGGATTCAGCTATAATATTGTAGTAGTTAGGACTAGGGCTGGATTCAGCTATAATATTGTAGTAGTTAGGACTAGGGCTGGATTTGGAGCTGGGCTTCTCCTCTAATCTCCTCTGTCAACAGAACAACTGGCAGCCATTCCAGAATTCCAGGGCCTGGGTTCTCTCTTCAAGACGTCGGAGGCGGTGCAGCTGACCGAGGCGGAGACTGAGTATGTGGTGCGCTGCGTCAAGCACACCTTCGCCAGACACATGGTGTTTCAGTTCGACTGCACCAACACGCTCAATGACCAGCTCCTGCAGAAGGTAGGGCTACACTGGTGATTGGTGCGCTTTAGGAAGTTCACGTCTCCTAGAATGCACAGCGATTGTCAATGTGTGAAGGTCTAGTTGGGTGCAAAATGGCTGCAGTGGCATCACCCCAAATCCCTCCTTACACTGTAGATATCTTTGAGCAGTTTGAAAAGCATAATCGTATTCAATTATTTTTCTAAAGCTTTATTGTCCATTCAATTGACAGTAGACAGAAAAGTGTCTTTGGTGCCTCACATTTAAAATCTACAACACTGACATTAAGACACAGGACTAAATTTATATTACATGTATTAAATGGAAGTCCACTGGGTTGTTGTCCTTCAGGTTATGGTTCAGATGGAGCCGTCGGAGGCCTACGAGGTTCTCCACTACGTCCCTGCTGCTAACCTGCCCTACAGCCAGCCTGGCTCCTGCTACAGCCTGGTCAGACTGCCTGAAGATGACCCCACCGCAGGTTACGTTTATTAAACCTCTGTGGGACTGTGTGTGTGTGGGACTGTGTGTATGACTGTGTGTGTGACTGTGTGTGAGAGGGCAACTCTCTGAAGTGCTCAGTGTGACGTCAGTGTTGTAACTCTGTTAAAACCTTCTCAGAACTAAAGAATCTGAATGGGGATCATGTAGCACCTAACAACGTGGTTTTCCATTGAGAGAGAAAAGCACTTATCTGCTGGCCTTCTTCAAACACTAAGGACACGTATTTACATCACGTAGCGTAGTCATGTAATATCTGCACTGTCTATGTCATATTAAATGTGTTCTCTGCTCTCCAGTGTCCTGTACGTTCAGCTGTACTCTGAAGTACCTGGTGAAAGACTGCGACCCCAACACAGGAGAGCCTGATGACGACGGTTACGATGACGAATATGTGGTATGAGCTCAATATAAAACCTGTTTTTTTTTTATCTTAACTCATTTACCCCAAAATAATTATATCTTATTTACCATCATTTGCATAAATTATCTCTTCTCCCCTTTTTCTACCTTCTCTGCTCTCCTCTACTCCCCCCCGTGTGTATGTCAGCTGGAAGACTTGGAGGTGACTGTAGCAGACCACATCCAGAAGGTGTTGAAGCCTAACTTTGCCGCAGCCTGGGACGAGGTGGGAGACGACTTTGAGAAGGAGGAGACGTTCGCCCTGGCCTCTGTCAGAACGTTAGACGGTAATTATTTCAATGGGGATCTTTGGATTTATCACCCCAACATTGAAACACAGTGTACATTCTGTGAGCTGTTCCCCGTTGTTTCTGTAGAGGCTGTTGGTAACATCATCAGTTTCCTGGGCATGCAGCCCTGCGAGCGTTCAGACAAGGTCCCAGAAAACAAGAACTCACACATCCTCTTCCTTGCCGGTGGGTGTTTCATTTATTTATTCTATCTTGATTTGCTTAGTGAATTGTAGGCTCATTCTGTACCCTTCATTACTGAAAATATGTTAAGTTCAGTTTCTAACCTTGACACGGCAGCTTGTTCAACTTCATGTCACTAGTGTGATGGAAGCAAGCCCCCCATGGTATGGATGACAGTTTCTGTGTCCCTCCCCTTCCTCCAGGTGTGTTCCGGGGGGGTCATGACGTGCTGGTACGCTCGCGCCTGGCCCTGGCCGACGGTGTCACTATGCAGGTGACGGTCCGCAGCTCGGATGAGACTGTTGTTGACATCATCCTAGCCTCCGTGGGCTAGAGGGGCCTGTTGTTCACCAACAACAACGTGTGAATACAATGGCATATTCTGATTTGTTTTGTCCACTTTTTCCCCATTCACAATATTCTCTAGGCAATGTCCTCCAGTGCTTTATGTCGTTGGAATGTGTCTTGTGTTTTTGGGTAGTCCGAGATGGAAAACATTATGGTGAGGTGTGTGTACTACTGGCACCCTTCAACACAACTCATCTCTGTAGACTGGCCCCAGATCTGTTTGTGCTGTATAACCAACTCCAATGATCATTCATAGGTGTTTGCAAGGCAGCACAAACAGATCTGGGACCAGGCTAGTGTCATTAATGGCCCACGTTTTATCAAATCTATTAAATGTTGACCATGGAAATACTGAATTATTGTTATAAGCTTCATGGAAAACTCCTTTTATTTCTAGAAATCATATCAAAATTATTTTCTTTGTAATTCGTAACAGGTTGCAACCCATCAATTTGTCATAAACAACAAATAGATTGGACCCCATAGATGAGATTACCTTGGGTGATCTTTCATGCTTCCAGTAAGATTTCCTATGTCCCTACAGCAGTAGTTGATCTATTCAGTACTGTCATTTTGTTTATACCGAGTAGCAGGAGACAGTATCTGTCCAACTTGGCTCTTTGATGACATACCAGGAATGGATTCAAGATTACTGTGTGTCATATCAGCTATGATTCAATGTGCACAGTTCTCATCCAGGCTGGAGGTTTTCAATTATGGGTGTTTGTTCACGACTGAGCCAGTCACAACTTTTTCCACAATGGGAGATGTGAAAATGTGTTCATTAGGCACCAAATGGGAGAAAACACTGAAACAGGGCTGAACTCCAATAAGAAATGCGTGGTTGTTTTCCTATTGCAAAAATGTTTTAACCTTCCCGTTGTGAGCATGACATGAGGTTATGCTCGCAAATGTTTTATGCTGATGAGTTGGCTCAGAAGGCGTTGATGAAGCTGAAGTAGGCGTTGAGGAAGCCAGTTGGGTCCTCCAGCTGGGGATAATGGCTGATGTGTTCATCTAGAACCGACACAGTAGACCTCTGCACCAGTTTCCTGAAGGAAAATTACAACATTGGGTTGGGAGGGACAAAAGGAATACTTTCTCTTCTGTAATACCCAAATGAATGATGGGGGATATATATACAGAAACCCAAATACTACTCTAATCAATCAGTTCCGGTTTAGCCGACATCCGCATAGTGGTGGAATGCATTAGCGCTGTCACACAAGCGTCTCCTAGCATTATACCTAAAGCGCACATTTCCATTGGCTGCACGGAGTCACATTTAGCGAAATTACATGCAGCCTGGTTTACAATTCCGAACACTAGAATGTGAGATCTAGCTACAGAGCCATTAGGCTGATAGAAATCATTTTCTGTAATGATTTTCAATTTGAGCGACATTTCTATATAGCCTACAATTTCTCGTTCTGGTCAGTCGCCTTCAATCGAGTCAGACGGGGGTTCAAATCTTCACTTTAGTTCTGCGTAATTGTGGTGCCTTACATCAGTCTACAAATCCCACACAACTCCAGGCCAATGGTGGTGCATTGTCTTGATTCACAAGTAAGATTCAAGTCTCTTTTCCCTCTCTGTTGGATTGAATGTTGAGTAACTTTGAAGTAAAAATATATATAATAAACAATCTAAGTCCTGCAGTAGCTGAGTGGCTTGCAAAGCAAGATAATGGTTCAAAACCCGAGTGGTTCTGTAGCGAAGGTTATAGCCTCAATATATCTTGTGGCACAGCGGCTGTCAGAAGGCTACAGACCGACCGGAACAAAGAACATGTTTTCTGCTTTTTCGGACTACAGCCTTATGTTGGAGACAAAGACGTCATGAAAGATGGTGGCATAAGAGAAAGATGTCTGCCTCTCAGTGTCCATGGGGAAAGACTTGGCAGGGACCGTAAGATATCCTGGGGTGGTAATTAGCAGTGCGAAGCGTTGGTTGGACAAATGGTGAGAGAGTCAAAAGAAGGATCTATCCAGATAGGTCCTAAAGAAATGATCAAACCGGACCAGCTGAAACTCCAGCAACTGACACGGACCACTTCCAAGTATGGTGGTGGAGGAAGGTAGCAACCGAGAGGGGAGAAGTGAGTAGAGTTCGAGGCAAGCAGAAGCAAAGACTAAATTTTTTTTTTCAAGATTTAACCATGGTGTTTCTGGTGAATTATTACATAGCCATCTGCATTTATATCTCTGAATACAGGGACCATGTCCTCTTCGCTCCCCATCTCAGAGATGAAGGGTGGTCCTCTTCAATTCCAACCAGCAACCTCATGTGTGTGAGACGGGGAGCATCCACCAGCGCCACAGACCCCTTCACACTAACTAGGAAACACTTGTTAAAAAGGTAGACATCTGAAGAGAGGAGGTTCATGTTAAAAATGACATTGGATGGGATTTGAACCCATGACCTTCGCGATGCCAGGTAGTGACAATTACTGTTAGTACGATAAACTGCTCTGACAAAGAGTGCATTTAACATTCTACACAACCTATGGACTGAGCTTTGAGGCCAAAAATACTTCTACAATATACTTTCTGTCTGTGTGTAGGGCTTGAATACCCTTCCTGGTATTTTTTGCAGACATTAGAAGGAATGCACAGGCTTGTGCTCCAACAACAAGAGAAGAGGTACTACCTTATGACAAAATAAAGGCTCGACACGCCATAGAAAGTGTATTAAATTAATGTTTTAGACGTCGACAAAACATTAGATCCTATTTCAGTTGAATGCATTCAGTAGTACAACTGACTAGGTATCCCCTTTTCCCTGATTTGAAACAGGAAAAAACAGGAGTACATTATGCCTCAGACACTCACTGTAAACACCCCCATCATGTGGTTGTACATGATACTACAGCTCTTCATATGGAAAGACAGCATTTACCATGCAAGCTCAACCCTAGCAAAACTCATTGAATAGTCCTACACTCACAAATGTAACTACCCAATGCAAGTGAATGGCAATGATCCAGTGCATGTGAATGAAACTCTCACCAACACCTTAAATAACTCAATGCATGGCAATTGGATAGGAGTATGGAAGAGGTGCACTTACTGGTAAAGGAAGATGAATTGGGGGTGAGGGTTGACTGGATCCAGGGGTCCATAGATCATATGAACTGAAAGACAAGGAGGTAGAGAGATCACGTGGAGGAATGGGATTCCATGAACTTAAAAAAAATGTTTTTAGCCTTCCCATGACAGGTTAGTCAATTAGCATCTAATTAAATCCACATGCCTTCTCATAATCAAATGTTACAATGCATCTAGTGATGACACGCCGAAACGCTTCGCGGTGAGATGTTGAACAGGATTCTATGGGGATGGGGACCATGTGTAGTAGGGAGGGAGGTGTGGATCACACCGTTCACGCCACTACCAGCTAACCTTAATGGGGCACAGATGGGCTAATAAACTCCTGGGAGGTATTAGACTGTGCTAAGTAGCTTAGCCTCACTGACTGACTCGCTGGTCACCTCAGTCTAAACTAGAGGGGAGTTTTACAGCTTACAGTCACTGTACAACGGCATTCAGAAGTGTACTAACTGACATGCCACTGTAACTTGGTTTTGTGCAGTTTCATAGTAGGCACAAACCTACCTATCGCAGGAAATCAACATCAACAGATAGAACAGCAGTGGTGGAGTTGAATGAATGACAGACAGTACATCATTATCTTAAAACTTCCTGCCATTGCCCTTCTATCATTACAGTACCTTCAGAAAGGATTCACAGTCCTTGACTATTTACACATTTTTCTTGTCTCATAATGCGATTAAAATAGGTTTGTCATTTTTTCTGTCAACGAACTATCCAAAATACTGTGGTGGGGTGGTAATGGAAAATAAACAGTAATATATTTGGATAAGAAAGGTATTCAACCCCCTGAGTCAATATATGCTAGGATCACCTTTGGCAGTGATTACAGCTGTGAATCTTTCTGGGTCTGTCTAAAAGCTTTGCAAACCTGGATTGTACAATATTTGCCCATTATTCTTTTAAAAATTCTTCAAGCTCAGTCAAGTTCGATGTTGATCATTGCTAGACAGCCATTTTCAAGTCTTGCCATAGATTTTCAAGTCGATTTTTAAGTCAAAACTATAACTAGGCCACTCAGGAACATTCAATGTCATCTTGGTAAGTAACTCCAGTGTAGATTTGGCCTTGTGTTTTAGTTTATTGTCCTGCTGAAAGGTGGATTTGTCTCCCAGTGTCTGTTAGAAAGCAGACTGAGTCAGGTTTTCCTCTAGGATTTTGCCTGTGCATAGCTCTATTACATTTTGTTTTCATATCCTAAAAAACTCCCTTGTCCTTGCCGATGACAAGCATACCCATAACATGATGCAGACACCACCATGCTTGAAAATATGAAGTGGTACTCGGTGATGTGTTGGCTTTAGCCCAAAAGTAATGCTTTGTATTCTGGACAAAAAGTACATTTCTTTGCCACATCTTTTGCAGTATTACTTTAGTGTCTTATTGCAAACAGGATGCATTTTGAAATATTTTTATTCTTAATTCTTAACAGGCTTCCTTGTTTTCACGCTGTAATTTAGGTTAGCATTGTGGAGTAACTACAGTGTTTTTGAGCCATACTCAGTTTTCGCCTATCACAGCCATTAAACTCTAACTAGTTTAAAAATCCCCGTTGGCCTCATGTTGAAATCCCTGAGCGGTTTCCTTCCTCTCCATCAACCGAATTAGGAAGGACATCTGTACCTTTGTAGTGACTAGGTGTACTGATACACCATCCAAAGTGTGATTAATAACTTCACCATGCTGAAAGGGGTAATCAAAGTCTGCTTTTTTTTCCTTTTCTTCATCTACCAATAGGTCTCCTTCTTTGCAAGTCATTGGAAAACCTCCCTGGTCTTTGTTGTTGAATTTGTGCTTGAAATTCACTGAGGAACCTTATAGATAATTGTATGTGTGGTGTACAGAGACGGGGTAGTCACTCAAAAATCATGTTACCACCACTATTGCACACAGAGTTAGTCCATGCAACTTATTATCTGACTTGTTAGGCACATTGTTATTCTTTACGTTATTTAGGCTTGTCATAACAAAGGGATTGGGGTATTGCGTGTAGATCAGTGACACAAAATCTACATTTAATCCATTTTAAATTCAGGCTGTAACAACAAAATGTGGAAAAAGTCAAGGGGTTTGAATACTTTCTGAAGGCACAGTATATCACTCATCTATGAGATTATATCATTTTTTGTTTTCATTCAGTTATCAAAGGTTCAATCATAACTTGAGACCCTCTAGTGTAACAAACTTCACATAAACCGGGCATTGATGTTTCAATCCTTGCTCAGCAACTAGACAGACAGTACTCACCAGGGATGAAAGTAGAGGTGAGAGCACCAACCCATCTGTCTCGGTGCTCGTCCCTCTGGTTAATAAACTGCAGGATACTAGGAGAAGGGATATGCCATCTTATTACCATCACTATTAATCACAGATCAATCACTTTTATCCATCACTGTATAGGAAGAAATGGGAAACTAGCTTTACGCTAATAAATTATATCAAATGAAAAGTACAAGGGTTGACAACATAATCTATGCAGGTGGAAACAATTCTGTTCATATACAGTACATTAGAATTTAGATGGAAAATGTGCACATTTATTCAGTGCAATTTGTTTGGGTTAAAATCACTTTTTGAAATCAATTTCTTTCACCTATAACAATGTATCAAATAACACCAAATTTGACTAGCCATGTTAGTTTGAAATGAGTCAGTGATCTGTCTAGTGACTACTCTATTCCGTATGTATAGGTATTTAACTAGTGAGGTCTGAACAGTGTATGGTACAGTACCTGTCCATGACCAGGTTCCCATCATTGAAGCGGACACCTGTCCACATGTCCAAGAACTCCGCGTCTGTGGGCTGGGTGTAAGGACCAAACACGTCCCCAAGCCTGACATGAAACCAAGAGTAAACAGGGTAAATGCTACATCTTTACAGTACATGAAATATGTTCACTCAAATACAGTTGAGTGCTGGTTAGGTCATCCTCCATGTTTTTAGTCAGTTTGTTTCGTCAGCTATGCTTTGCAGCGAATATAAATATCTTCATAATATTTAAATAAAACGTGTTCATCTTTGAAACAGTAAAAATGGTTGAGGGGGTTATAATTTAGCTGAATGGACATAACTAGAGATGTACTATTTGTGCCAAGTGAACTTGCCAACGATGTTCTTACTGTAAATATGTCATTACGGTTACATGCACACATTAATGCGGTTATTGCGGATAGTCATTCATATAATAGTTCGATTCAAACGTTTACATGCTTTGTAAGAATAACGATTTCTCTAATAATCATGTTTACATGGACACGTCTGGAATCAGGTTACCCGATGGCACTCTGACAAATGCAGAAAATCGCTAATCAAAATAAACGTTCTACCACCGCGACCACGTTATTTTTGGGAAGCATATTTGACATATAAAGCTTGTATGTGAAAACTACTTCTGAAGCCGAAACCACAGACACACCCCGTCAAAATTTACGTGCGATAGTAGAGTGCGTCAATTCACATACACAGCATCGCATATGCCAATTTAATCGTCAATACATAACAAACAGTTGTATTTATGTTCGCTATGTAGCCCTTGTTGTGTGTTCCTTTTGATTAACCTTATATCCTACAGGAGCCACCGCACATGCCTACTCTAAACAGTTATGTTAGCTCAAGAATGTGAGGAGTTGTTGCTAATACACCGGAGCAGATATCTTGTCTCATTCTTTCAACAGAAGTATTCTCTCTTGAAATCAGAGTCCCTCGTGTTTCCTAGCCTGCCTAAGCTAAGTTATATTCATGTGATGGAAATTAACACAGGTAGGCATAAAGTTAGTTTTCAATGTGCATTTATTGGCACTGGCAGTTAAATGTAACACTAAGGGTGTGTTCATAAATTCACTCTAGCTATCTACTTCGATTTCAGAGCGCAGAATAATATGGCCGGTGCCAGTAAATGTCGGCAAAAAAAGCGTAATTAAATTGTTGCATGAAACATGAAAACAGCCAAACCAGCTCTGCCAGGGCGAGTAGAATGGTCAGAGTGAGGTTCTCATTTTTGTCTGGAAGTAGCTAGCAATCTAGCCAACGGCTTGGGTGCTTGACTGCCGTTGTGAGGTCAGAACGCTTGGATCAACCCTACTCCTCGGCCAGAGCGTCCAGTGTGCGCTCTGAATACTCAAGAGAGCGAAACGCTCTGAATGTACTAACGGACAATCTGACAATGCTCTGGATTTACTAACGCCCAGAGCGCACTCTGAGTGAATTTACGAACACATCGTAAATAGACACTTGGGTGTGTTCGTAAATTCCATCTGGAGTGCCAGAGTGCGCTCTGGGCGTTCATAAACACAGAACGTTGTCAGATTTTGATAAACAGAGTAAAGTGTTTTAATGACTATTGCATAATCTGCCTACTGCCATAACTTGTAACTTTAATATTGATGTATGACTGTGCATGTAAAGGTAATGTATTTCACTGTAGATCATTCAAAATACACAATGAAAAAATATATAATTGACTGAGCCCCTTGCTGCAGCGCTGTTAGCTTGAGCTCATGTGTCCCTTCTGTGTCCACGTTATTAAAGATTCAAGAGATGTGTACAGTAGGAGGAAACGTATGTGAGAACACAGGCATGTACCCTTTAGAGAACACCATGTAGTTGGTCAGACGGGTCAGCACTGGAGAGAGGAAGCTGGAGTCCTTGAGGAGCTGTGTGGGAGACAGCATGGCGATGATCCAACAGAACAACAATAAGCAGTCATAATGCTCAGAGAAGTCAGATAATCCAGAACAGTAAATGTCGACTAACCTTCTGAAGGAATCTGGGATGGTGTGTTTCTGGGAATATTCCTGTTCAAGAAAAAATGTTTTTTTTACTTAGATTAAATATTTCATAATCAAACATGGCAAGTTAACAGTAAGACAAAGGCTATCAAAACAATGTGTCACTTTGTCTTGAAGTTCTTGACCGGTAATCTACTTTGTACACATATGAAGTGAGTTTGAGGGGGTAAGAGTTTAGGGTAGGGACATCCCAAGGATTCCGGATAGCAGGGGTTAAACCAAGGGTGAGCTACTCTGGTACTGATGAGAAGCAGGGTGTGCAGGATTTAGTGAGAAAAATATCCAATTGGGCTGCGTGTGTAAATGCAGTCTTAGTAAAAAATAATATAATAATAAATCGGACAATACAGGTGAGTTTACAGGTTGTCTGCTACACACAACATATAAATACACAAGTCTTTTCTCCTCACTTCATCAGTACTGTTCATTGGGTGTCATGGCTGCACTTACTGGCTCAGGGTAAGATGGTGGCAAGAGCAATGTTACTTTCATCTGTCTGTAGGTGCCTCCTTGCTTTGCTGAGCTGTTCATTGTTATCCTTATCAACAAGGTAAGAGCAACATTAAAGTACTGTTTGCTTGAATTGTTTTTGGATGTTTTATTTTTATCTGAAGTTAATATTTCGTTTGTTGCTTCCCCAGTTTATACGACCGTCTTTCTCCACCCTCTTCGAGCACGACACTAGTCGTCTATGAGCACGGCACTAGTCGTCTATGAGCACGGCACTAGTCGTCTATGAGAACGGCACTAGTCGTCCATGAGCACGGCACTAGTCGTCTATGAGCACGGCACTAGTCGTCTATGAGCACGGCACTAGTCGTCTATGAGCACGGCACTAGTCGTCCATGAGCACGGCACTAGTCGTCCATGAGCACGGCACTAGTCGTCTATGAGCACGGCACTAGTCGTCTATGAGCACGGCACTAGTCGTCTATGAGCACGGCACTAGTCGTCTATGAGCACGGCACTAGTCGTCTATGAGCACGGCACTAGTCGTCTATGAGAACGGCACTTGTCGTCTATGAGCACGGCACTTGTCGTCTATGAGCACGGCACTAGTCGTCTATGAGAACGGCACTTGTCATCTATGAGCACGGCACTTGTCGTCTATGAGCACGGCACTTGCTGTTTCCTGAAGTCCACGATCATCTCCTTTGTTTTGTTGACGTTGAGGTTATTTTCCTGACACCACACTCCGAGGGCCCTCACCTCCTCCCTGTAGGCCGTCTCGTCGTTGTTGGTAATCAAGCCTACCACTGTAGTGTCGTCTGCAAACTTGATGATTGAGTTGGAGGCATGCATGGCCACGCAGTCGTGGGTGAACAGGGAGTACAGGAGAGGGCTCAGAACATACCCTTGTGGGGCCCCAGTGTTGAGGATCAACAGGGTGGTTATGTTACCTACTCTCACCACCTGGGGGCGGCCCGTCAGGAAGTCCAGTACCGAGTTGCACAGGGCGGGGTCGAGACCCATCAAGCTTGATGACGAGTTTGGAGGGCACTATGGTGTTAAATGCTGAGCTGTAGTCGATGAACAGCATTCTCACATAGGTATTCCTCTTGTCCAGATGGGTTAGGGCAGTGTGCAGTGTGGTTGCGATTGCGTCGTCTGTGGACCTATTGGGGCGGTAAGCAAATTGGAGTGGGTCTAGGGTGTCAGGTAGGGTGGAGGTGATATGGTCCTTGACTAGTCTCTCAAGTCTCATAGCTTTCTTGGGAACAGGCTTCAAGAGGGCCACCATTGTTCATGTGGGAACAGCAGACTGGGATAAGGATTGATTGAATATGTCTGTAAACACACCAGCCAGCTGGTCTGCGCATGCTCTGAGGACGCGGCTGGGGATGGCAGTCTTGCGAGGGTTAACACGTTTAAATGTTTTACTCACATCGGCTGCAGTGAAGGAGAGTCCGCAGGTTTTGGTAGCGGGCCGTGTCAGTGGCACTGTATTGTCCTCAAAGCGAGCAAAGAAGTTGTTTAGTCTGTTTGGGAGCAAGACATCCTGGTCCGCGATGGGGCTGGTTTTCTTTTTGTAATTTGTGATTGACTGTAGACCCTGCCACATACCTCTTGTGTCTGAGCCGTTGAATTGCAACTACTTTGTCTCTATACTGACGCTTAGCTTGTTTGATTGCCTTGCGGAGGGAATAGCAACACTGTTTGTATTCGGTCATGTTTCCGGTCACCTTGCCCTGGTTAAAAGCAGTGGTTCACGCTTTCAGTTTCGCGCGAATGCTGCCATCAATCCACAGTTTCTGGTTTGGGAATGTTTTAATAGTTGCTGTGGGTACGACATCGCAGATGCACTTGCTAATAAACTCACTCACCGAATCAGCGTATTCATTGTTGTTTGACGCAATGCGGAACATATCCCAATCCACGTGATCGAAGCAATCCTGAAGCGTGGAATCAGATTGGTCGGACTAGCGTTGAACAGACCTGAGTGCGGGCACTTCCTGTTTTAGTCTCTGTCTGTAGGCAGGGAGCAACAAAATGGAGTCGTGGTCAGCTTTTCCGAAAGAAGGGTGGGGGAGGGCCTTATATGCGTTGCGGAAGTTAGAATAACAATGATCCAGGGTTTTACCAGCCCTGGTAGCACAATCGATATGCTTATAGAATTTAGGGAGTCTTGTTTTCAGATTAGCCTTGTTAAAATCCCCAGCTACAATGAATGCAGCCTCAGGATATGTGGTTTCCAGTTTACATAGTCAAATAAAGTTAGTTCAGGGCCATCGATGTGTCTGCCTGGGGGGGAATATATGCGGCTGTGATTATAATCGAAGAGAATTCTCTTGGTAGATAATGCAGTCAACATTTGATTGTGAGGAATTCTAAGTCAGGTGAACAGAAGGACTTGAGTTCCTGTATGTTGTTATGATCACACCACGTCTCGTTAACCATAAGGCATACCCCCCCGCCCCTCTTCTTACCAGAAAGATGCTTGTTTCTGTCGGCGCAATGCGTGAAGAAACCAGCTGGCTGTACCGACTCCGATAGTGTGTCTCGAGTGAGCCATGTTTCCGTGAAAACAAAGAACGTTAGTCTCTTATGTCTCTTTGGAATGCTACCCTTGCTCGGATTTCATCAACCTTGTTGTCAAGAGACTGGACATTTTCGAGTAGTATGCTCGGGAGCGGTGTGCGATGTGCTTGGCTCTGCAGCCTGACCAGAAGACCGCTTCGTCTGCCCCTTTTACGGCGGTGTTGTTTTGGTTCGCCGGCTGGTATCCGATCCATTGTCCTGGGTGGAAGGCAAAACAGAGGATCCGCTTCGGGAACGTCGTATTCCTGGTCGTAATGACTGTGAGTTGACGTTGCTCTTGTACCCAGTAGTTCCTCCCGACTGTATGTAATAAAACCTAAGATTACCTGGGGTACCAATGTAAGAAATAACACGTAAAAAAATAAATACTGCATAGTTTACTAGGAACGCGAAGCGAGGCGGTCATCTCTGTCGGCGCCGGAATGTTTCCAGGAACCAGCAGTAAGGTTCTGATATCTTCTGAATAATCCAGGTTTCTTGTTGGCTACAACATGGTTCTTCCCAGGCTATGGGTGGTGTCTGGTTGGAGTCTTCCCAGGCTAAGGGTGGTGTCTGGTTGGAGTCTTCCCAGGCTAAGGGTGGTGTCTGGTTGGAGTCTTCCCAGGCTAAGGGTGGTGTCTGGTTGGAGTCTTCCCAGGCTAAGGGTGGTGTCTGGTTGGAGTCTTCCCAGGCTAAGGGTGGTGTCTGGTTGGAGTCTTCCCAGGCTAAGGGTGGTGTCTGGTTGGAGTCTTCCCAGGCTATGGGTGTTGTCTGGTTGGAGTCTTCCCAGGCTAAGGGTGGTGTCTGGTTGGAGTCTTCCCAGGCTAAGGGTGGTGTCTGGTTGGAGTCTTCCCAGGCTAAGGGTGGTGTCTGGTTGGAGTCTTCCCAGGCTATGGGTGGTGTCTGGAGTCTTCCCAGGCTATGGGTGGTGTCTGGAGTCTTCCCAGGCTAAGGGTGGTGTCTGGTTGGAGTCTTCCCAGGCTAAGGGTGGTGTCTGGTTGGAGTCTTCCCAGGCTAAGGGTGGTGTCTGGTTGGAGTCTTCCCAAGCTAAGGGTGGTGTCTGGTTGGAGTCTTCCCAGGCTAAGGGTGGTGTCTGGTTGGAGACAGTGTCGCTCAACCCGAACGGACTGAAGGGCCACGGTTAGGAGTCGTGAGCTCTCCTCCACAACACCTGGGCTGGGCTTCACCAGCATCACTTTGAGCCTGCTGTGGGACATGGAGCTCAGAGAGACCTCTGGGTGGGGTCTGGTTGGAGTCTTCCCAGGGTGTATTTGTCTGGGTACCATCAGTATGGCTACTAGGTAAGGTTGTTACATCTTTCTGATGTTGCAGCTTTAACACTTTTCTATTCCTGGCTCAGCAGCTCTGTATTAACCCGGATCCTGATATCATTAGGCTATGATGCTCTACAACTTTGAATACATTACTTTAAAATGTTTTTGTCTGGCTTGATTTGTCCATTTAAATGGTACATTTGACTTAAGTATGGTTTATGCTACCTGTAGCCAATCAGGAAAAGGTATGAAACTGTACTCTACCTCCATTGGACAAACAGAGGCTGTTGATGGTCAAGTGTCCAGTCCTGTTGTGGTCACTCCTGTGAGATACAAAGATGGGGAAGGGGTCAGTAGAAGCTCTACAGCCTCCATCATATTTCACCTTTCCTGTGTTGTTGGGTAATGGAAAGGAAAACACGACTATTGAGATGCAGCCCTATGATGTCAGAGTGCTTTCAGTGATGATGGTTCCTCCAGGATTGGCTTCCAAGCCCAACGATGACCATTAGTGGGGGAAATGCAAACTGACACAAGCTCAATGTTTAGGGGCAACTTCATTCTACTTGGTGCGGCAGTGCAGAGCTCACCTGTAGAGCAGTTCCAGGGCCACAGTGTCTCCATAGTCATGGGAGAGCAGGTTGACCCTCTGCTCTGTCAGACCCAGGTGGGACACCAACGCCTCCACAACACTGGCCTGCTCAAAGATGGAGTAGCGGTGGGGCCTCTGTCAGGGGGAAAGGTCAGTCTAGGTGAGCACCTTAGCTAGAACAAAATGTGCTTATTTGGATTTTTTAAAGATTGTTAATGCAATTTTCCTACTGGTCTACTTTCCTGTAGTGTATAGGTTAGCATAACTTGCCTTTCCTCAGTTATTGGCAATTGTTTGCTTTCTTTGTCATTACAGTTGTACACAATAACCCACAAACAGTGTCGTCTCTCTCCCTGGTAGATTCCCTGGCATTCTAACCGATGCCTCAGACCGTTTCACCCCGAACTAACCCACAATTCAAGTCTGTCATAGCCTGCGACTCACAGGCTTGTCACTGAAGCCAAAACCAAGGAAGTCCAGAGCAATGACACGGTTAAAGCGCCGATTCAGGGGCTCCCATATCTGTAAGACAGAAACAGACCTGGCATTCAGACACCTGTCCAGATACCTGGGTCATGTTCATAAGGCATACAAAAATACCTGAATCCAAAAAGGGATGCTTGTTTTCATAACCGGTTGCAAAACCATTTGCTACGGTGTGCCCTATTGAACATGGCTCTGTTCACAATATACCATCTGAGAGAGTGTGGAATAAGAATGATCCCAGCAAACCAATGGATCTGTGCATAACATTTTATAGATAAGCCCCTTTCTCTCATCAGCTTACCTTGTACCAGTCCAGGCTGGAGGTAGGGAAGCCATGGAGGAGAATGACCACATCAGAGCTGCCTACAGCACCATAGGTCTCTGGTAGAGGGAAAAGTAAAGCATACACATTGTTCCTCACGTACCATGACCTGCTACACGCACCACGAAAATATGTTACATCGATCAAAGTAAAGGGCTAAAACTGCTGCTTGGAACTTGTCATTGCAAAGTGCAAATGATGACTGATCTGAACATGGGCTCCAACTTCTAGCAGTCCACTGTTCACTGTACTGATGAAGGAGCCACTAGATGGGCTCCAACTTCTAGCAGTCCACTGTTCACTGTACTGATGAAGGAGCCACTAGATGGGCTCCAACTTCTAGCAGTCCATTGTTCACTGTACTGATGAAGGAGCCACTAGATGGCTACAGTAGTCTGTACTGATGAAGGAGCCACTAGATGGGCTCCAACTTCTAGCAGTCCACTGTTCACTGTACTGATGAAGGAGCCACTAGATGGGCTCCAACTTCTAGCAGTCCACTGTTCACTGTACTGATGAAGGAGCCACTAGATGGGCTCCAACTTCTAGCAGTCCACTGTTCACTGTACTGATGAAGGAGCCACTAGATGGGCTCCAACTTCTAGCAGTCCACTGTTCACTGTACTGATGAAGGAGCCACTAGATGGGCTCCAACTTCTAGCAGTCCACTGTTCACTGTACTGATGAAGGAGCCACTAGATGGGCTCCAACTTCTAGCAGTCCACTGTTCACTGTACTGACGAAGGAGCCACTAGATGGCTACAGTAGTCTGTACTGATGGAACCACTAGATGGTTACAGTAGTCTGTACTGATGAAGGAGCCACTAGATGGCTACAGTAGTCTGTACTGATGGAACCACTAGATGGTTACAGTAGTCTGTACTGATGAAGGAGCCACTAGATGGTTACAGTAGTCTGTACTGATGAAGGAGCCACTAGATGGTTACAGTAATCTGTACTGATGAAGGAGCCACTAGATGGTTACAGTAGTCTGTACTGATGAAGGAGCCACTAGATGGTTACAGTAGTCTGTACTGATGAAGGAGCCACTAGATGGCTACAGTAGTCTGTACTGATTAAGGAGCCACTAGATGGCTACAGTAGTCTGTACTGATGAAGGAGCCACTAGATGGTTACAGTAGTCTGTACTGATGAAGAAGCCACTAGATGGTTACAGTGGTCTGTACTGATGAAGGAACCACTAGATGGTTATAGTAGTCTGTACTGATGAAGGAGCCACTAGATGGTTACAGCAGTCTGTACTGATGAAGGAGCCACTAGATGGCTACAGTAGTCTGTACTGATGAAGGAGCCACTAGATGGTTACAGTAGTCTGTACTGATGAAGGAACCACTAGATGGTTACAGTAGTCTGTACTGATGAAGGAACCACTAGATGGCTACAGTAGTCTGTACTGATGAAGGAGCCACTAGATGGTTACAGTAGTCTGTACTGATGAAGAAGCCACTAGATGGTTACAGTAGTCTGTACTGATGAAGAAGCCACTAGATGGTTACAGTAGTCTGTACTGATGAAGAAGCCACTAGATGGTTACAGTAGTCTGTACTGATGAAGGAACCACTAGATGGCTACAGTAGTCTGTACTGATGAAGGAGCCACTAGATGGTTACAGTAGTCTGTACTGATGAAGGAGCCACTAGATGGTTACAGTAGTCTGTACTGATGAAGGAGCCACTAGATGGTTACAGTAGTCTGTACTGATGAAGGAGCCACTAGATGGTTACAGTAGTCTGTACTGATGAAGGAGCCACTAGACGGTTACAGTAGTCTGTACTGATGAAGGAGCCACTAGACGGCTACAGTAGTCTGTACTGATGAAGGAGCCAGTAGATGGTTACAGTAGTCTGTACTGATGAAGGAGCCACTAGACGGTTACAGTAGTCTGTACTGATGAAGGAGCCACTAGATGGTTACAGTAGTCTGTACTGATGAAGGAGCCACTAGATGGTTACAGTAGTCTGTACTGATGAAGGAGCCACTAGATGGTTACAGTAGTCTGTACTGATGAAGGAGCCACTAGATGGTTACAGTAGTCTGTACTGATGAAGGAGCCACTAGATGGTTACAGTAGTCTGTACTGATGAAGGAGCCACTAGATGGTTACAGTAGTCTGTACCGATGAAGGAACCACTAGATGGTTACAGTAGTCTGTACCGATGAAGGAACCACTAGATGGTTACAGTAGTCTGTACCGATGAAGGAACCACTAGATGGTTACAGTAGTCTGTACCGATGAAGGAGCCACTAGATGGTTACAGTAGTCTGTACCGATGAAGGAGCCACTAGATGGTTACAGTAGTCTGTACCGATGAAGAAGCCACTAGATGGTTACAGTAGTCTGTACCGATGAAGGAGCCACTAGATGGTTACAGTAGTCTGTACTGATGAAGGAGCCACTAGATGGTTACAGTAGTCTGTACCGATGAAGGAGCCACTAGATGGTTACAGTAGTCTGTACCGATGAAGGAGCCACTAGATGGTTACAGTAGTCTGTACTGATGAAGGAGCCACTAGATGGTTACAGTAGTCTGTACTGATGAAGGAGCCACTAGATGGTTACAGTAGTCTGTACTGATGAAGGAGCCACTAGATGGCTACAGTAGTCTGTACTGATGAAGGAGCCACTAGATGGTTACAGTAGTCTGTACTGATGAAGGAGCCACTAGATGGTTACAGTAGTCTGTACTGATGAAGGAGCCACTAGATGGTTACAGTAGTCTGTACTGATGAAGGAGCCACTAGATGGTTACAGTAGTCTGTACTGATGAAGGAGCCACTAGATGGTTACAGTAGTCTGTACTGATGAAGGAGCCACTAGATGGTTACAGTAGTCTGTACTGATGAAGGAGCCACTAGATGGCTACAGTAGTCTGTACTGATGAAGGAGCCACTAGATGGTTACAGTAGTCTGTACTGATGAAGGAGCCACTAGATGGTTACAGTAGTCTGTACTGATGAAGGAGCCACTAGATGGTTACAGTAGTCTGTACTGATGAAGGAGCCACTAGATGGTTACAGTAGTCTGTACTGATGAAGAAGCCACTAGATGGTTACAGTAGTCTGTACTGATGAAGAAGCCACTAGATGGTTACAGTAGTCTGTACTGATGAAGGAGCCACTAGATGGCTACAGTAGTCTGTACTGATGAAGGAGCCACTAGATGGTTACAGTAGTCTGTACTGATGAAGGAGCCACTAGATGGTTACAGTAGTCTGTACTGATGAAGGAGCCACTAGATGGTTACAGTAGTCTGTACTGATGAAGGAGCCACTAGATGGTTACAGTAGTCTGTACTGATGAAGAAGCCACTAGATGGTTACAGTAGTCTGTACTGATGAAGAAGCCACTAGATGGTTACAGTAGTCTGTACTGATGAAGGAACCACTAGATGGCTACAGTAGTCTGTACTGATGAAGGAGCCACTAGATGGTTACAGTAGTCTGTACCGATGAAGGAACCACTAGATGGTTACAGTAGTCTGTACCGATGAAGGAACCACTAGATGGTTACAGTAGTCTGTACCGATGAAGGAACCACTAGATGGTTACAGTAGTCTGTACCGATGAAGGAACCACTAGATGGTTACAGTAGTCTGTACTGATGAAGGAGCCACTAGATGGTTACAGTAGTCTGTACTGATGAAGAAGCCACTAGATGGTTACAGTAGTCTGTACTGATGAAGAAGCCACTAGATGGTTACAGTAGTCTGTACTGATGAAGGAACCACTAGATGGCTACAGTAGTCTGTACTGATGAAGGAGCCACTAGATGGTTACAGTAGTCTGTACCGATGAAGGAACCACTAGATGGTTACAGTAGTCTGTACCGATGAAGGAACCACTAGATGGTTACAGTAGTCTGTACCGATGAAGGAACCACTAGATGGTTACAGTAGTCTGTACCGATGAAGGAACCACTAGATGGTTACAGTAGTCTGTACCGATGAAGGAACCACTAGATGGTTACAGTAGTCTGTACCGATGAAGGAGCCACTAGATGGTTACAGTAGTCTGTACCGATGAAGGAGCCACTAGATGGTTACAGTAGTCTGTACCGATGAAGGAGCCACTAGATGGTTACAGTAGTCTGTACCGATGAAGAAGCCACTAGATGGTTACAGTAGTCTGTACTGATGAAGGAGCCACTAGATGGTTACAGTAGTCTGTACCGATGAAGGAGCCACTAGATGGTTACAGTAGTCTGTACCGATGAAGGAGCCACTAGATGGTTACAGTAGTCTGTACCGATGAAGGAGCCACTAGATGGTTACAGTAGTCTGTACTGATGAAGGAGCCACTAGATGGTTACAGTAGTCTGTACTGATGAAGGAGCCACTAGATGGTTACAGTAGTCTGTACTGATGAAGGAGCCACTAGATGGCTACAGTAGTCTGTACTGATGAAGGAGCCACTAGATGGTTACAGTAGTCTGTACTGATGAAGGAGCCACTAGATGGTTACAGTAGTCTGTACTGATGAAGGAGCCACTAGATGGTTACAGTAGTCTGTACTGATGAAGGAGCCACTAGATGGTTACAGTAGTCTGTACTGATGAAGAAGCCACTAGATGGTTACAGTAGTCTGTACTGATGAAGAAGCCACTAGATGGTTACAGTAGTCTGTACTGATGAAGGAACCACTAGATGGCTACAGTAGTCTGTACTGATGAAGGAGCCACTAGATGGTTACAGTAGTCTGTACTGATGAAGGAGCCACTAGATGGTTACAGTAGTCTGTACTGATGAAGGAGCCACTAGATGGTTACAGTAGTCTGTACTGATGAAGGAGCCACTAGATGGTTACAGTAGTCTGTACTGATGAAGGAGCCACTAGATGGTTACAGTAGTCTGTACTGATGAAGGAGCCACTAGATGGTTACAGTAGTCTGTACCGATGAAGGAACCACTAGACGGTTACAGTAGTCTGTACTGATGAAGGAGCCACTAGATGGTTACAGTAGTCTGTACTGATGAAGGAGCCACTAGATGGTTACAGTAGTCTGTACTGATGAAGGAGCCACTAGATGGTTACAGTAGTCTGTACTGATGAAGGAGCCACTAGATGGTTACAGTAGTCTGTACTGATGAAGGAGCCACTAGATGGCTACAGTAGTCTGTACCGATGAAGGAGCCACTAGATGGTTACAGTAGTCTGTACTGATGAAGGAGCCACTAGATGGTTACAGTAGTCTGTACTGATGAAGGAGCCACTAGATGGTTACAGTAGTCTGTACTGATGAAGGAGCCACTAGACGGCTACAGTAGTCTGTACTGATGAAGGAGCCAGTAGATGGTTACAGTAGTCTGTACTGATGAAGGAGCCACTAGACGGTTACAGTAGTCTGTACTGATGAAGGAGCCACTAGATGGTTACAGTAGTCTGTACTGATGAAGGAGCCACTAGATGGTTACAGTAGTCTGTACTGATGAAGGAGCCACTAGATGGTTACAGTAGTCTGTACTGATGAAGGAGCCACTAGATGGTTACAGTAGTCTGTACTGATGAAGGAGCCACTAGATGGTTACAGTAGTCTGTACTGATGAAGGAGCCACTAGATGGTTACAGTAGTCTGTACCGATGAAGGAACCACTAGATGGTTACAGTAGTCTGTACCGATGAAGGAACCACTAGATGGTTACAGTAGTCTGTACCGATGAAGGAACCACTAGATGGTTACAGTAGTCTGTACCGATGAAGGAGCCACTAGATGGTTACAGTAGTCTGTACCGATGAAGGAGCCACTAGATGGTTACAGTAGTCTGTACCGATGAAGGAGCCACTAGATGGTTACAGTAGTCTGTACTGATGAAGGAGCCACTAGATGGTTACAGTAGTCTGTACTGATGAAGGAGCCACTAGATGGTTACAGTAGTCTGTACCGATGAAGGAGCCACTAGATGGTTACAGTAGTCTGTACCGATGAAGGAGCCACTAGATGGTTACAGTAGTCTGTACCGATGAAGGAGCCACTAGATGGTTACAGTAGTCTGTACTGATGAAGGAGCCACTAGATGGTTACAGTAGTCTGTACTGATGAAGGAGCCACTAGATGGTTACAGTAGTCTGTACTGATGAAGGAGCCACTAGATGGTTACAGTAGTCTGTACTGATGAAGGAGCCACTAGATGGCTACAGTAGTCTGTACTGATGAAGGAGCCACTAGATGGTTACAGTAGTCTGTACTGATGAAGGAGCCACTAGATGGTTACAGTAGTCTGTACTGATGAAGGAGCCACTAGATGGTTACAGTAGTCTGTACTGATGAAGGAGCCACTAGATGGTTACAGTAGTCTGTACTGATGAAGGAGCCACTAGATGGTTACAGTAGTCTGTACTGATGAAGGAGCCACTAGATGGTTACAGTAGTCTGTACTGATGAAGGAGACACTAGATGGTTACAGTAGTCTGTACTGATGAAGGAGCCACTAGATGGTTACAGTAGTCTGTACTGATGAAGGAGCCACTAGATGGTTACAGTAGTCTGTACTGATGAAGGAGCCACTAGATGGTTACAGTAGTCTGTACTGATGAAGGAGCCACTAGATGGCTACAGTAGTCTGTACTGATGAAGGAGCCAGTAGATGGTTACAGTAGTCTGTACTGATGAAGGAGCCACTAGATGGTTACAGTAGTCTGTACTGATGAAGGAGCCACTAGATGGTTACAGTAGTCTGTACTGATGAAGGAGCCACTAGATGGTTACAGTAGTCTGTACTGATGAAGGAGCCACTAGATGGTTACAGTAGTCTGTACTGATGGAACCACTAGATGGTTACAGTAATCTGTACTGATGAAGGAGCCACTAGATGGTTACAGTAGTCTGCATCACTGCATGCATCTCAATAATGTAATGAGACGCTAATTAAAGCTCTGTTTCTTTATTTCGCCCACATTCATGTGTGACAACTGGACAGGTGAAATAAATGCCTACCCCGCTCCTGTCAACTAAATGTAATTAAATGTGCTTTATTGGCATGACTTAACAGAGTACATATTGCCAAAGCTTATTTTGGAGATTTACAATATTAACCTAATTAAAATAATATTGTCAACATGACAACAGTAACAACAACAATCAAGTGTCAAAATAACCATACATTGTACAATAACAACGGCATAGAGGACATGTGAAGGTTGGTTGGTCTATCAGACACTGTCCCTCATTTTATGTCAGGCAGCAATGTAGTGCGCTGCCAACCCACAGCTCTCTGCGTCCTCCCCCAACAGGGCGGGTAGCCTTTTCTCATCAGAGAGGTCTTTGAAACCTTGAATAAGGGTTTCAAATTTGGGGTAATTACACTCAAATTGTTATATATTTTGCTGTGGTTGCACAGCCTTTCCTCTACAGGGAGCCAGGTTTTCCTCTGTCTACCCTTCTCAATGGCAAGGCTGTGCTCACTGAGCCTGTACTTTGTCAAGGTTTTGATCAGTAACCATGGTCTAATAGTTTGCCGTGGTTTACTGTCAATTTAGGGACAGATAGCACTGCATTTTGTTTTGTGCTTTGTGTTTCCCAATAAGTCATGTTGTTTTGACTGTTGTCATTTGGTTTATTCTGATTGGATGTTCTGGTCCTGAGGCTTCAGTGTGTTTGTAGAACAGGTTTGTGACCTCAGCCCCAGGAACAGCTGGATGAGGGGACTATTGGCATTGCAGGGCATGGTAATGATATGAGAGGGGGTCACTGTATTTTAGATGTTTCCAAAACTTAATTGCTCTTTTTTTTAGTTTGTATTATTAGTGGATATTGGTCTAATTCTGCCCCATTGTTTGTAGTTTTCCTCTGGACATGTTGGTGAATCTTACAGAACTCTTCATTCAGGTTTCAATGGGGTGTTTGTCCCATTGGGGGAAATCTTGTTTTGCAAGTGGACTCCACACTCGCTGCCATAAAGTGCAATTGGTTCAATGACACATTAAATTAGTCTTTAAAAATCAGTACAGTGCACTACTATCAGGTATGTGCAGGGGATAGAGAGATGGATTCATAAGCAAGTTCAATTTCAAATGTATGATGTTTGGAGCATATAATCTGAATCAAATGAGAATACACCCTATCCCTCTATTCTACTCTTACTGATGCCAAATCTTACCCCTGTAGAATATATTGTTGCTCCTGAAAGTGAAGAATGCTCCGGCAGAGCGCCAGGTCAGGAGGGCTGGAGACAGTTGGGGAGGAGGGATGTGCAGGTAGACTGCCAGCAGAGGAATGCACAGCAAGCCCACAAGAAGCCACCATTCCCTCATCTTTCCTTTGGTAGGAGGGCCGGTCTCGCATTCCGCAATCTGGAAGACAACACTGGGGTCACGGCACGACATTTAATTTAGGCTACGATCACCCTTTAACATGAATGGTCTATAAGTGCCAGACCTATTGTGTGATAATGTCATGCGACACCCCGCTACTTACTGTCTATTCTTAAATTCTAGAAGCAACATATTCGGCAAAACTAGACTTTGGAATACCGTCAAAATAGTGGGCTACATGTAAACGTTACGGTCTCCTTGCAACAATAGGCTATACTATCATTATGTTTTAAAAATAAAGCATTAGCCTACCTCTTGGAAATGTGTCAATTCTTAACACTAAAATAACACTTCCGCCCGGGGCACTGTCAGTGCTGTACCTACCTACAGCCGAGTCGCGGTTCTGTCATTCCTATGTGCTCAGTGCGTCCGGGTCACCTGGGTAGGTTTCGAACCTTGGCCCAGTGCACTGCATTAATGCAGGGTCGGGGAATTGTATTATTTTGTGGTGTCGCATGGAGAATTGCCAGGGTGCTGAGCGCTAAATCTTCAGGAGCCATCTGTCGGTGTGGATGTCCAATAAGCATGCCAATGATTCATGCCACTTGTGTTTGAAGTTTTGTATTCGTGCGCCCAGTTCCAAATGTCCACTTCCATGTAACAAACCGTATACTGATTTGAATATGACTATTACAATCAAAATTACACTAGGGAAGGCTACTCATCGCATGAATCAATGGAACAGCAGTCCAAAGGGAACGTAAGTTACCTTACTGATTATCAGTGCCATAATCAATATCACTGACTGATTATTAAAATGAGACAAGGCGAAGATGGTATATATGATGATTAAATAATCCTATATTTTTCTTCTCCATGCACGAGGAAATAACCTTGCTGCAGCCAACCAGAGGACGAATTGTTAGTGGCGGGTTACTTGTTTCCGCGTATCTTTCAAACCCCACCCAGACTCGCCACTAGATGGCAGTGTAACAACTAAAGCACTAATCTGACAGAATGGGTGTTTCACTTTAAGCAGAATCATACGATTATTAAAAGGACAAGTATATTTAAATGCAAATCTGCATTTTAGATGTAAACATGTTATAGGTCCCAATAACTTTTTTTTTTTGCAATTTCACTTCAATTTGAGAAACATATCCCACCAGCGATAAACCTCATTCAGATGCAGGCGCACAGATAAAACATGAAGGATCCGAAACGGCAAAACTCTGTGATCCACGTCTTACACATGACACGAGTGTGTCATTTCAAACTTCATCAGCAACCTTCTATTCCAGTTTGTTGGATTTGAGCAATAGTTTTCCATGTGCGCGTGCACAGGCTATTTATGAGCCATTTTCATCCAAAATACAGGATTAGGATATATTTTAAAGTTATTTCAGGTGGCATGTTACGCATGATAAATGAAAAACATGGCTCTATTTAGGCTAAATATCAATTTTTTATTTTTAAAAACCATACACATTACTCAAGTTTCAAATGTAACTCCAATCACGATAATCATTTAAATTACTCAAGAAAAACAGACATGAAGTAGTTTTTATTTCCAAATGTTAAGATAAAAAAATGATAATCCATAAAACAGATGGATAAACATTCATTCCCGTTATAGGAAGAATCTACAGAACAAAAACGTATGGATTCTTTTTTCTTCCCATTTTACATTTTTGCAATTTCAAGCTGCTTTTTTGTTGTTGTAAAAACAAGAAAAACGTCTTCCCAAAATATAATTGTCATTGAGCAACTACCTCTTGGCCCCCTACACCCAGCTAAGCTTGGGTGAGAGGTCTAAACAGGTGAGGGATTTAACAGTCAGAATCTGCACCCTGCTGCCGAAACAAAAACAACCCAACATGGCTGATAAGCTACTTCACAACATAAAAAAATGTGTTAGTATTTTGACCACAGGCCTATATAAAAGCCTAGTCTCTTATGTCATACCATTTGCCACCCTGAGAAAAATATTCCTATCAGAACCAATCACAACCCTTTTTAGTGAGTGCCCCACCCCACCCCAAATGTTCCAATGTGTAATTTGTGTCAAACCCCAAAAACTCTGGTTCAGTAGGTTGAAAGTTATCGTCTGCGTTTCCATAAAAATACAAAGGTACAATTTGTATGGTTGTCTGTATAAAAATGTTCCCAAGGGAGGTGTTATGAAACAAAGTACCCCTGTGCAGTTACCAGTGTATGTATGCCTAGACTTTTTACTCTTAAAAAAGTGTCAATTCTTTACTTTTTCCAGTATATCAGGTGTCAAAAATATTCTACAAACAAGTCAAATGCAGCAACATTTATGACTGTAAAAGGAGTCTTATTGGGGGGGGGGGGGGGGGGGGGGGTTAAAATGTGAACAAACCATACATTGGGTGAAATTTAAGTTTTCATAAAAATAAATGAAAATAATTGAATGAAATATGAAAATAATCCACTTGCTTTTATTTTTACCAATACAACATTTTACTACCTAAAGACCAAAAATGTGAAGTTAAAATGTTTTCTTAATTTATAGAATCCGTTTTCAATTCAACCCTTTTCTATGCCTGAGTAAACAAATTTCAATATTGTACATTGGCAGGGACTGAAGTTTCGCTGAGTGAAAAAAAGACAAGAAAAAAAACAACTGATTCTCAATGTGATGACCAACTGCCAAACTCCCTTTATGAACTCTTAAACGTGAAAAAAAATATATACTAGGATTTTAATACCCCTCCCCTTAACCCACAATTAAATGAGAAACAGGACTTGAGCTTCCCTGTGAACGAGAAAAACGGAACATTGAAACTGCTTAAAGCAATGAACGTAGTAAATATTTATAGAAATGTGAATGGATAGTCCCTGGGGGTTCTTACTCCTTCCTTCTCCTGTTGAAACTCTCCACCCCCCAATGGACCTCTTCGCTATACAAGCCTTAGTGTTTATTTGTTTGGCTAGAAGGTTTCTATTTATCTACAAATATATAACAAATAAAAATTGCAGGCAAAAATAGTTCAGTTTCAATAGAAACACCCTTTTTTTCCTGAAAATACAGCAGTATCTGAAATAGTCCTCTTATTCAATGTTTCACTCTGGCCCTCGTTTTTCTGCATCGTACGTCAGGAAGCTCTTTCGTCTACAAACACAAAAAAAGTATCTACAAACTCTGTAAACAGACCTGCTTTTTCCAAAAACATAAATAATTAAAAATATTAACAGCCAATGGAGCAGAAAAAAAGTTTCTGAATGAGCAAGGGCCAAAGACATAAATATACAACACCATTCAGATAAAGAGAAGCTAAAGGTCGTCTTTCATTTCTTACAGCTGATCTTCAAGCCAGGAGGAGGACCCCCCCCCCTCTCATTAAAATAATATGAATAAAAAAAACAACAGGTCACTTTCAATCTGAGTCTATATTCACCCCTCTTGCACCGAGAACAACCTAAAAGTTATCAATGAGGGAGGGGTGGAGACAAAAGAAGCCCTCGTGTTGCCAGAGGGGTATTTTTAAGAACAAAAATAAATTCTAATTAAATAAAAACCAAACACTACATTCGAGAATGTTTGCTCATTTCAGTCCAGCACAAGCTTGAAGCTTACAGAAGACTATCCGCTCTCCCTTCTACCCCTTCTTTCCTCTTCTCCTCTGCCGTCGCTCCTCCTCCTCAGAGGCGAGCTCCTCGTCGTGGTAGTAGTAGTGGCTGAGGGTTGGCTCAGAATCAGAGGGAGGTCTCCAGGCTGTGTAAGGGGCTCCCTGGGGCCGAGGGGGTCCCTGCTGCCTTGTTGCCCTCCACGTAGAGGTGGTTGTTGCCGCTCTCCACTGCATTATTGTTCTGGTTGGGCGAGGGCGTCGGCGAGAGTGACGGGGAAGGAGGGGTAGGCGTGACGTTGCGGGGGGAGGCGGAGTTGCGCTTGGTGGGGGCATCGTCCTCGGCGTCGGTGTCGTCAATGAGGGGGATGGAGGGCTCTGAGTCCTCTATCCTGAACTCTGGGTGGGTCATGAAGTTGTGGATGGAGCTGCGTGACTCTGGCTTCTCCAGCCCCTCATAGGGGGACAGGGAGCTGCGGAATGCATTCACCACCCGAATCTGTTGGGTGTGGGAGGGTAAGGGGGACACAGTCAGTCTCAACATAGAATCATGCACACATATACATTTTGCATTTTCAATTGCAGTTCAAACCATGGACACACACACAAAAAAATGGGTAAATTGCAGTGAGTTTGGGAAGGGGTACATGAAAAAACACCATTGATTTTGTTGTGAAATTCTCAACAAGACGTGCAAGTATGCAGTGAGGACTAGTCCCGGAGGCTACAGTCAAACTGTGTCGTCAAACCCTGATCACTTTTGTTACCATCTTTCCTCGGACTGAGACTGAGCACTGAGTGGTGGAAGAAACCAGTCAAAAGTGAATGGGTCGTGGGACCATCTCTTACCATCGGCTTTCACACCTCAAGAAAACTCCTCTCGGTTTTCAACAAACCATTGAGGAGGAGGGGTGGTGGTGGTAGTAGTAGTGAAAGTAGCAAAAAATATCACACAAAAAATCCAGCTCCAAAAATCCAAATTATTCAAAATGCAAGAAAAATGGAGACATGTTCTAGATGAGAACACATTCATAGAGGACAGAAGCTTGGACACAGATAGGTTAGTGATTTTGGTCATGCTCAGGGTGAGGAGGGTCAGTCACTGATTCTGTTGTGGAGAAAACAAAAACTGCAGCAGCCAAGCAGGTCTAAAGCTGATATATAGCTAGATACGCAACAGCACAAGAAACACTCAGACTATAGAGACAGAACCCATGCAGAGCGGTGCTACCTTGTGTTCAACAGTAGTAAACCTTTGAGTATAGCCCATGACACATTTCACAGAATCTAAGGAGGAATATGGTTGGAGTCAGTAAGATTCGGGTGCTTGTTGGCTTCATTTTTGGGGGGGGAACAGTGGACAGTACACACTGGCTATGAAAGAGGAATATTGAAATAAAAAGTACATCAAATTATATCAATCCTAAATATTAAGGGTTCTCATCAGCGAAGCACCTGGAAAGAGAGGGTTCATCATTTAGTAGGGAGATGTGGCTTATAACCAAAGAGAGAAATTGAAATGAAAACATGGTCAAAACACTGCTCCCTAGTCTCAAAGCCTCTGAAGAAACATCACAGCAGTTATAATACAATCCATGTCTGCAACTGCAGGTCAGCCAGTCTGAAAGAGACCAGTTGAGGTCACGCAGACACACTCCCGGGTAGAGAACAGTTAGTACACATCAAAGCCCTGAGTCTGGGTCTAAGGAAAGAAGGTTCATTTGGGAAGGGACTTGGTTATTTGCGGGATGCCGAAATTCCATTCCACAGAGGAGAGGACACAGACATTCCAGGAGCCTCCTGCACACAGTACAGCAGCCACCGCAATGTTCCACTGATTGTCTATTAGTGGAGCGACAAGGTGGCTAGAATACCCAGACCGACTTAACACTCTGGACTGGACTTCACCCTGGAAAGACCCTGAGAAAGAACCAGTCCGGTCTAAAATGGGAAAGGTCATTCATTATTGGTTAGGCGGTGAATGTTGACCAACGTAACCAAAACATTGACAATATGTTTACATTTGGGGAGAGAAATAACTTGTTTATGCTCAGTCAGAGACAACCTCTGTTTTTGGGGGGGATTTTAAGCACTACCATCTACCGTGACCATGGGCTTATACTCAAAACATTTACACAGCTACTATAGAGGGGCCAGAGCTGCGACAACAAGGCCCACAAGAGCGCTAGTAGCCAGGGGGGCCAGCCAGGGGGGAGGGGCACAGCAGCAGACGTGACCAGACAACAACGTCAATCCAACGTTCCTCTAGCTCCTCCCTCCCTCAACCTCTATCTTCAGAGAATGAAGCAGAAGCAGGAACAGAAAACAAGATGTGACACAGAAAAAGCCCTTAGAACTCGTGGTGACCTTGTGGGTGTTACAGTACATCCATATACAGCAGTTATGTTACCAAGCAACATGGAAGATATGGTTGTTTTTTGCATTTTTTGTATTTTTTTTAAGAAAAGGAGGGACAAGTAAGAGTGAATGAATTCAACGTTAGGCGAGAGAGTAGAAGAGGAAGATGTTAGATTTTCATGCACTAAGGAAACACACACTCACACCCCACAGTGGAAGAAGCGGTGTTGGCGTCAGTAGCAGTAGTAGAAAAGGCTACATGTGTAGGGCTAGAAACATTGGTTACATCGTGCTGTTGTTGGCTGGAGGTGGAGGGCTGCCGCCTTAGCTGGCGCTCCTGAAAGGAGCTTCCGCTCTGGAAGGCACTCACTACATCCATCTGCAAGGAATCAGAGAGGGTGACAGGAGAGGATAGAGCCCAGAAACCACAGCAAGAGGAGAGATGAGAGAGAAAGGGCGAGAGAGAAAGGGCGAGAGAGACGAGAGAGAAGGGCGAGAGAGACGAGAGAGAGAGAGGGGCGAGAGAACAAAAGGAGACCAAGAGTGGAAGAAACCAGAGAAAGGTGAGAGAAAAGGCACCAAAATATAATAGAAAGGTATATTTCCCCCCACTCAGAGAGATATAGCAGTAGAGAGAGAAAGGGGGTGAAAGGCACTGATCTGAAGGTTTCTCCCCGAGCCTGATCTGACGCTTTACATTTCCTCATTCAAAAAATCAGCCCATATTCAAACACCTTTCACTCCTGGCCCTTTAAGATACCTGTACCTGCTCTGCATGTGGTCTTCTCAGTATCACACAAAAGGGGCTTCTCTTCATTGACCATCACATTATCATGTTCAACTTAGCTTGTTAGAAAGAGAAATAGAATAGGCAAAAAGGACCTTGCTTGAGCTTTCCAAAGCAAACAGAAAATCCAAGTCAAAAGAAGGATTTTGAGGGGAACATGCCAGCTGTTCTCTCAAAGTGCTGAGAGAAAGGGAAAGGGGATGACAAGTGCGTAGAGTTAACCTTATGGCTTGTGATTCCTCTTTGGTGGACATCGGTGGAGACGCGGTCAAGGAGGACATTACCTGAGTCTGGATGCGGTTGAGGCCCCTGAACCAGAGGATCTGTCCACGGCGCAGCTCGCGCTCGGCGTGGTCGATCTCCTCCATTTCCTCCATGTCCTCCAGCTCCTCGTCAGGGATCTCCTGCCTCTGGGTGCCGTGGCCGGCAGACTTCAGGAACCTCAGACTTTTGGTGGGGATGGATGAGATCAGCTGGAGGGAGGAGAGGGCAGAGGGGTTAAGGGCTTATCACAGTCCAAACCGTGTTAGCAATATTGGACCACAAATCCCATCTCTATCACAGAGGACTGACTACTAACATACAGACAGCAAAGGCCCAGGTTACTGGTATATATGCAATGACAGGCTGGACTGCAACAGGTGCACAACAGGCACCCTCACACAATGCGCATCTGTTAACCGAACAACCAGTTTCCACAGGAAGTCAGCTCGGAAAAGAAATGCGACTGATGCAAAAGTAATGGGTTGTTGTCTGGTGACTAGAGTTGCAAAGGGTCGGGACCTTTTTCAGGAAATTGTCCATGGGAAGTTAAGCCCAGGAATTTGGGGAATTTTGCTTAAAAATTCATAAAAACAAAGTTTGCTTTATAACAGAAAACTTTTTTTTGTGGGATACACAAGGCAATTCTAGGTCTTGTGGCATTTTTTTGGTTAAACTATCGCCAATTCAATGGAATTGCAGCCCTCTGTATGCACAGTGCACTCTTCCATCACATGTGCAGCTGATTCTCAAGATCTTGCACACTAATGAGATGCTATTGAGCCCACAGTACTACACTGTCTGAGCCAAGGACTACATGCTTTCTGGTAAGTTTTGATTACAATACTAGGTGGGGTGAATATATCTTATATGACATTTTTGTTAATGAGTAAAATTGTAGCCTACAGCAAAGTGTGTTTAAATAATTTGTTTCAGATAGTTAGTTTTTGCTACCATGTGGATTTTAGCTTGCTAACTGAGGAGTGTTAATTCACCTGTTTCCATACATGTTTCATTTTAAAACATGTATCTTACAAAGAGTTGTTTAATCTAACAGCTTAACTATTTATCTGTACATGGAATTGTATTCGTTTTTTTAAAACACATTTTTCCTTTTCTTTACAGGGAAACGCCACAGGCACCATCTGATGTGTGGAGACATTTCACTGCAGCTAATGTTGAAGGAAAAGCTGTGTACATTTGCAATACAGTGCCAAATCATATGTAAAGAATGCAACAAAGATGCAGAATGATCTGGCCAAGTGCATAAAGTTCCCTCATTGCTTACAACAAACAAGCTCTGACAAAAGTCCCTCTACTTCTATTAGAGGTGAAAATTATGAATCAGACACCTTATCGATAGCAACAGCTCATGGTCCTCCTGGAATCAGATTATTGTTTTTTACTCAATGGAGGAACGTAGTCAGAGAAATGCTGATGAATGTCTTGCTCGAGCTGTGTATGCAACTGGTTCACCTCTGATGCTCACAGGCCATGTGTATTGGAAGAAATTGCTGAATGTTCTTCACCCAGCATACACCCCTCCAACCAGACATACTTCTACTCATTTGCTGGGTGCAGAGTTCAACAGAGTTCAAGTAAATCATAGAGAAAGCAGACTGTATTGCAATCATCTCTGATGGGTGGTCGAATGTTCGTGGGAAAGGAATAATTAACTACATCTCCACCCCTCAAACCAGTATTCTACAAGAGCACAGACACAAGGGACAATGGACACACCGGTCTCTACATTGTAGATGAGCTGAAGGCAGTCATCAATGACCTCGGACCACAGTCGGTATTTGCACTGGTGAGAGACAATGCTGCGAACATGAAGGCTGCTTGGTCTAAAGTGGAGGAGTCCAACCCTCACATCACACCCATTGGCTGTGCTGCTCATGCATTGAATCTGCTCCTCAAGGACATCATGGCACTGAAAACAATGGATACACTCGACAAGAGAGCCAAGGAAATGGTTAGGTATGTGAATGGTCATCAAGTTATAGCAGCAATCTACCTCACCAAGCAGTGAGAAGAATAAGAGCACCACATTGAAGCTGCCCAGCAACACCTGTTGGGGTGGTGTTGTCATCATGTTTGACAGTCTCCTGGAGGGGAAGTCTGCTGATATGGACAGCCCCATCAAGAGGATGGTTGAGATATTTTGGGAGAGAGTGGTAAGCAGCCTGAAACCGATAGCAGTAGCCATTGCACGGATCAAGGGAGACGATGCCTGATGTTCAGATGTAAGAGAAGAAATCCATACTGCCCTGCCCACTTCACTGTTGCTCCAAGCAGAGGAAACTGCTGTTCTGAAATACATCAAAAAGTGTGAAGACTTCTGCCTGAAGCCCATACACGCCGCAGCGTACATGTTGGACCCCAAGTATGCTGGCAAGAACATCCTGTCTGGTGCAGAGATCAACAAGGCCTATTGTGTCATCACTACCGTGTTCGCCACCTAGGCCTGGATGAGGGCAAGGTTCTTGGCAGTCCGGCGAAGCACACTTCCAAGCAAGGGCTTTGGGATGGAGATGCAATGACAGTCGTGCCAACATATCTTATCGGCCACCTGGTGGAAGGGACTGTGGATCTGAGGCGCCTCCATCATCCTCTAAATCCCACCAACCTCAGCCACCTCAGAGCACAACTGGTCCTTGTTTGGGAACACACACACACACACACACACACAAAAGCACGCAACAGGCTGACGACCAATGCAAGGGTTGAAAAATTGGTGGCCATCCGGGCAAATCTGAGGCTTTTTGAGCCTGACAACGAACCATCCTCAACAAGGTTGGAAAGTGACAGTGAAGATGAGGCCTCCGAGCCTGATGTTTAAGAGGTGGACATTGAGGTGGTCCAGGAAGAAGACATGGAAGCCTGAGAGGAAGACAACCAAAGCTTTAGTTTCTAGACTATTATTTTACAGATGTATGTAGAATTTTTTGGGGGGAGATGTGATGGATCATTGGGGATCATTCGATATTCCCTTTATTTATCATTGAAATCATCCCTTGTGAAGAGTCAACTCATTTAATTAAAGTTAAATTCGTAACTAAATCTATATATTTTTTCTATTGGAAGGATTTAATCATTTGCAATTATGCCTACTTATAGTAAGGAAAAATGGTTTGTTTCTGTCTCCATATGATATGGTAAATATATCCAATGCAAAAATATCTACATGGTATTAATATTAATTTGCCTATATTCCCGTTAATTCCCACGGAAAGTTTCCACCTCTGAATATTCCCCAAAATGTGCAACCCTACTGGTGACAAAGCAATGTTTGGTCTGTGATCATGTCCGGCCATTTACTTGCTAGGTCAGCATCACAAAATGCACAACTAATGACATCACAATCAACAACATAAAAAAAAAACAGGAGAAGGTCAACAGGAAATTGTAATACAAAAGATATTTCAGAAATAACATGACAGCGCTCAAATCAGGAATTCTAGATCCTTCTGTAAAGATCATCATCCAACTAGCCATTTCAATACAGTGTGGCCATTCAACTACCCAACACAGCCACATTGGGGCAGCAGTGTATCCCTGACGGATGGGGCAGTGTTGGAAAGTTACAGGTGACGCACTTGCAACTCACTGTGTGTGTGTGTGGGTCTTCTTACCTGACCCCAGAGGAGACTGCTAAAGCCCAGAAAGGTGCACCATAGCCACTGGTCGATGCTCAGGCCCACGCAGCTGAAAGGTTTGCCTCCCCACTGCACTATGACTATCTGAGAGGCCGGAGAGGAAAGAAACATATTTAGAGGTCAAGCTCATTTTCCTTCACGGTTTCTTGGTTTGCTGGTAATTCCATTTGACAGATATGCGTGTTATAACAGGTTTCATGTGTACCATGTATGAATATGGTTTGGGTTTCGTTTTTATTGATTCTTTATTTATCCAGGTGAGAGCCATTGAGATTACTCATTTAATTAAGGGAGCCCTGGCCTTTTTATATATGGCGAAGAACCCATCTTCCCTGAACATCTGAAACCCTCTTCTAAGAGCATCTTAAATGAACTCCTAGCACTGGATTTGCTGATCACTACTTTAATGAGGGAAAATGTACTCACTACGACTGTGATGTAGTTGTCTCACCTAGCCATCTGAAGACAAATCAACTAATTGTAAGTCGCTCTAGACAAGAGCATCTATTAAATGACCAAAACATTATTTATTTTTTTAAATGGTGCCTGTTTAAAGCAGTGAGCAACTCCAGCAAGCAGACATGCTACAGTCTGAAGACACTAGACACCAAGTGTTACCTGGATGATAAAGGTGCCAAAGACGATGGAGCAGAAGATGAGGTTGTTGAAGATGCCGTCGAAGACGTTGCGCTCGCCGTGGATCTTTCTGGCGTTGATCTCGTTGAAGAGCTGCAGGAGGACGAAGGTGTTGAAAATAATGGTGTAGTGCTCTGAGGGAGGCGAGTGGAGGGGTGCGTACCGCCCGCTGTCGATGTCAAAGATCTGCTCACCTGGGAGGGGGAGGAGAGAGAGAGAGAGAGAGAGAGGAGAGAGACGGGGGAGGTGAAGCGTTGACCCACTCACTACCTTTTTGAAATATCTTTATTTTATCTAGATCACGTGTCAAACTAATTTCACAGAGGGTGTCTGCGGGTTTTTGCTCCTCCCTTGTACTTGACTGATGAATTAAGGTCACTAATTAGTAAGGAACTCCCCTCACCTGGTTGTTTAGGTCTTAATTGAAAGGAAAAAACTCAAACCTGCAGACACTAGGCCCTCTGTGGAATGATTTAAAGGTAGACTCAGTGTTATGATGTAGATGCACAAAGGAAACAGTATGGTGGGTCAATTTCCACAACTACTAAGAACGTTGAAGCATAAGGCTCAACTTCACCTCTGTTTTGGTCCGGTGGCTACCACGCACTAACAGCGTTAAAACGAACCCTTGCACATGTGCAGATACTGTGTGAGAGCAAGTGCTGCATCTTGCTCATCAGAATATCTGTGCCGCTGCTTGTGGTAGTCCCATTGAGATCAGAACACCTCTTTCACGTCAAAAGATCAGCAAATTTCACTTAAACGTTCAAATGTTCTCAGCCTTCTGCCGACTGAGGTTAATCTGACACTGGACAGTGAAATGTGTTGTTTTGCAGCCGTTGTACACGCCCCTGGAGCAACTTAAGGTTAAGTGCCTTGCTCAAGGGCACATCATCAGGTTCTTCACCTTGTCGGCTCAGGTATATGAACAAGCAACCTTTCGGTTACTGGCCCAACGCTCTAACCGCTAGCTTACCTCCCGCCCTAGTTAAGGTGGCAGTAAAGATGACACCATCAGAGAGCCAGTCAATCAAGACCGCCTAATACCCATGTGAAATTCCATGGCATATGGAAAGCTGTTTCAGCTCAGTGTGCAATTAGAGTGAGATGCAGAGAATGAAAAACACACACGCTTCTACACAGACACACTCTAGTACTTTACCTACGAAGAGCAGGGTGAAGATGATGATGAGCTGGTAGACTCCGTGGCCAAGGATGTTCTTCATCATGGTGCGGGAGATGAGGGGCTTGTTGCGGCCGTAAGGCTTCCTCAGCAGTAGAGACTCAGTGGGGGGCTCAGTGGCCAGGGCCAGGGAGGCAAAGGTGTCCATGATCAGGTTCACCCAGAGCATCTGGACAGCTTTCAGAGGAGAGTCCTGGCGGGAGAGAGGGAGGTAGGAAAAGGATAGGGGGAGACAGAGGGAAGGGAGTGGAAAGAGGAGAGATACAGAAAGGGGGGGAGAGCAGGACAGAGAAAGATTACTCATGCAGTCAGTACTACTTACATAACATCCTCCACACTATCCAAACGTCAGACTGTAGACACACTGCACAAATCCAACCAAAGCATTCAAAGAAGTGCAGGCCATAACACGAAGAGCAAATGCTGCCTGAGCAGTGATCATTGAAAGCTAAAAGACTTCAGTAGCCCACACACTGCTCAGAAATGACACAAATGGCTATACAGGTGTCCACTTGCTGACCCACCAGAGCTATTTGGGCTCCAGTAGAGGCAAACCACTTCACACCAGCAGAGGAGCTAACGAGCTACATACATCCATATACACATTGACAGCTTAGCATGCTAGCAAAGCAGCTAGCTTCATACATTGTGCAGCTTAGCATGCTAGCAGAATGGCTAGCTACACACAGGTAAACACATTAGCATCTACACTAGCATTCAGTGTGTGTGTGTGTGTGTGTGTGTGTGTGTCTCTTGACCCATGTGGCCATCTAGTAAATGCTCAGCCACTCATCACTCATTATCTCAAAATTACAGCACTGTTGGATAATGCACACAGCTCAGGCCCGGAGCTTTAAATAGCTGTTTGTTCCGTTTCTATTGCAGGCCCATTTACCATTGTTTTACGCCTGGATGAGCACTAATTTGGCGGCTGCTGTGACCAACAGGTCAAATAGGGGTGGATGATTGCTACCTCTAGTCAGAGAACCTGAAAAGCAGCTCTGATCCAAGGGAATACATTACAATAAATTGGTTGCTCCATTTTGTACTGCCTCAGTCATTGTGGATACACACACACACACACTCTTGAGTCATAGGTGACAAATCTTGCCATTCAAGCTAAGGGAGGATAGATCCTGGTGCTGCTCCTAAGAACCAAACCCTCTAGTCCCCTCTGAATGCAAATCAAAAACAAGAGCACAGCGCTTAGTTTTTCTGCATATCACATACAATGAGTCATATCAACGCGCGACAGAGCTGCGGTGCTGTGCTCTGCTTGTTTCAGCCGAAGGTGGGGGAGGAGCAGGTGTGTGTGAGTCTGTGTGAGGCATGGAGGGAGAGAAAGTAGCCAAACCGACACGCGCTAGTTAGACAAACTTGTTGCTGCCATAGTTTATCTATCACACCATCTGGTGAAACGGATGTGTAGGCTACATGCCAGTCCTTTTTACGGGCGCACTCATAAAACTTGTATTAAAAAATAAATAATGCATTTTTTTCTCATTTAACCTTTAACATGGCAAGTCAGTTAAGAACAAATTCTTATTTACAATGACGGACTAGGGACAGTGGGTTAACTGCCTTGTTCAGGGGCAGAACGACAGATTTTTACCTTGTCAGCTTGGTGATTTGATCTAGCAACCTTTCGGTTACTGGCCCAACGCTCTAACCACTAGGCTACCTGCCTCCCCAATGGTCTATCTTGTAGGCTATGTACCAATGTCAGACAATTTTATTTCATTTCAGACAAATCTTTTTCATTATTAAAATAGGCCTTTTTCTTCTTACAAATGAATACTCTCCCAAGTAATGGAATAGCACCATCCGGTGGGATATCTGCATAACCGTGCCCATCCCTAGTTTGTGTGTTACCTGCGTGATGCAGGCGCCGGTGAAGGCCACGATGACGGCCACTACGTTAACGGTGAGCTGGAACTGGAGGAACTTGGAGATGCTGTCGTAGACGTTGCGGCCCCACATCACCGCCTTGACGATGCTGCTGAAATTGTCGTCCGTCAGGATGATGTCAGATGCCTCCTTGGCCACGTCTGTGCCGGCGATACCCTGCAGGTGACACACACACATTAAGTTCCATATTGAAGTTGTGCAGAGCCGTGGTCTAGTGTTAAAGCCCTCTGCTCTAGACACACATATTTCTCTCCCCGGAGACAAGGGTTCAATCCCCACTCCAAACCTTCATACCATTCCTCATATCCCCGTCTACCCCTCTGTCAACTCATAACGGTCTCATTAAGTCAAAATGCGTAAGAGAAACAAGAGTTCGATATTCAAGTAGTCGTAGCCCTATACACATGTAATTGCGGTGCAGTACGTTTGTTGTTACTGTTGATATGTGCCGATATGTGGGGGCCATTGGTCACTACAGAGTGTGATGTTATCAGTCAGTCAAATTTGTTGAACTTTAGTTCCACATCTTTCTCTCGTTTTTATGCATGATTACATTCATTGTGATGCTTTGTAAACATGCAGTAAATTACATCCATCAAGTTTACAATGCCAACATCGTTTTTGACTCCCCATATAAAAGTGCAGATTAAAGTTCCATCATGATCGTTATCTGACTCACGGTTATCTGGGCAGTATGAGATTCCATACAGTACGGGCAATCATTTACAGCCAACTAGTATCAACATGTTACTTTGTGATAGGACTGGCAGAGAAATGAGTCTCACCATGGCGAAGCCGACATCAGCTTTCTTCAAGGCGGGCCCGTCGTTGGTGCCGTCTCCTGTGACTGCTACCACCTGCCTCTGTTCTAAGACCGTACTGTCAATGATACCTGGGGGGAGAGAGAAAAATATTACCAAATAACATTTCAAATGACAGATTTCAGGACACTGTGACTTGTGAAAATGACATTTTTCATTTTCATCCTGAAAGAGCAAAGCGAAGTACCTTTGACTAATGTGTGCTTGTCGGTGGGTGAGGATCGTGCAAGTACTCTGAGTTTTGGCCAGATCTTATCAATGCGCTCTTGTTCAATCTAGAAGGGAAAAATTAGACTAATTAGCCTACAATCCCAATTCTTCATCTATCAACCATGTTGTTAGCTCATTACATTAGTCCATCAGGGCTAACTAACCCTACTAGGTTACTTAACACTGAAGTACAATGTCAAACAGGGCCGTGTTCATTAGGGCACGCAATGGAAAAAGGTCTCAAACCTTTTGCAATGGGAAATGAAAATAAGTCTTTCTTATTTGGTGATAATGAACACGACCTAGTTGATTGTGTTTTGGTGTAAAGCCACAACAATATATTTAACCCACCTCTCCCTTCTCGTTGCGGATCCGTCGGTTGAACTCCTTGCCTTCCATGCACAGGAACTCGTCTCCGGGCTGCAGGATGCCGCACTTGGTGGCGATGGCGCGGGCCGTGTTGATGTTGTCCCCGGTTACCATGCGTACCGTGATCCCGGCACGCTGACATTTCTTGATTGCATCCGGGACCTGGAGGGGCAGAGAGAGAGAGATGTTAATGTGACTGACTGGCTGCGAAATCCAGGTTTCCCGACAGCTGCAGGACTGTCCTAGCTTGCAGAGCTCAACCCTAGGCTCAGCTCAGGGAGTGTACACAAGTCTTCAGGTCTGGGGCAAGGTCACTGTACGAGCAAACCACTTCTGTTCCATAGGGAACAAGACATCCTCAATACACCATCTGGTTGCAATGGGTCTTTAACTTTCACCATAACAGGAGCTGTTGATAGACCATGTGTGAGGCTGACAGAGATTAACCATTAACTAGGACCCAGAGTTGTTCCTAGTCACTCTGAATGCCACATATCTATACTGATAAGAAACACACTTCGGGGTCAATGGAAATGTCAATAACACAATAACTCTGACATTTGCATACAACTGTGTGCAGAGGCTTGCTTCCTTTTCACTAGCCTCATGCCCTAGAAGCCATGTCGGGTGTGTGGTAGGTAAAGTACATCAGATTACTCCACTGTATCTTTGCTAATGTCAGTCTGCTTGTTTTGTTTGACTGTTGTCCATAAACTGACCTCGGGTCTGACTGGGTCCTCGATGCCCACCACACATACACAGGTCAGGCTGGTGAGGATGTCGTTCTCCTGGTCCCAGTCAGGCTCGCCCTCCGAGACAGGGAAGTCGCGGTACGCCAGGCAGATGGTGCGCAGGCCCTCTGAGGCCATGGGCTCAATCACCTTCTTCACCATGTCCTCTCTGTCCCGGGGACGAAACACCTTGGTCTCGCCGCTCGCCGTCAGGAGCTTAGAACACCTGGTGGTGGGGGAAAGAGCGAGAGAGGGACAGGGCGAGAGAGGGAGCAACAGACGGGTGTGATGGGTTAGAACCAGCGATGTGATAACACACAGCAGGAAGCCTGTTTCTCTGACTTCGTCCCAAACGGCACCCTAATCCCTACATAGTGCATTACATTTGACCAGACCCTATAGGTGGGTAAAAAGGAGCCATGTTTAGAGCCATTTGGGAGGCTTAGACTAATTTCTCCGGGCCTGTTTTTAAGAAGCTATGTTAAGGGGCTTGGTGGGATGCACTTGAACTACTTAGCGCTTAAGCCGAAAACAATTCCTTTGCAAGCCTGCCTGGCCACCTAGAACCCATGTTAAGCTCTTTGAATGAGAGGTGCTTAGTGCTCTACTAATTGTGTGCCATCCACTACAAAACCAAAGGTGTTCCATGTTTGTATGAGGTGATAACTTGTACACTATCGGTATAGAATATCATTGGGTATATATGCCACTTAGCAGACCCGGTTGTCCAAACTAACTTACTGAATGCATACATTTTAGTATGTATGTGATCCGTGTGGAAATTGAACCAACAACCTTGGCATTGCTAGCACAACGCTCTTTTCAACTGAGCCCCACAGGACCATATAATCCATACAGGGACTTAGACGTACACCAATTTACACTTCGTTTACCATTGATATCAATGTCTGACTAGTTAAGATTCACCCCACACCGAATACTGAGAGCAGCTTGATTTAGCTTTAAACCCAAACCTACTTCTTGAGGAGGATCTCAGAGGCTCCCTTGCTGAACATACGGAAGCTCCCGTCGGCGTTTTTCAGCACGGTGCTCATGGACTTCCTGCAGGAGTTGAAGGTGTAGACCTTGTAGAGCTTCTCCTCGGGGATCTCGTTGCGGATGGCCTGGTAGTCACGCTTCAGGTCATTAGCGAAGCCCAGCAAGGCACATTCGGTTTTGTTGCCCACCTGGCGCGGCAGACCACCTTCCTTCTCCGGAGACTGGTTACAGAGAGAGACACACCAAGTAGCACGTAAGGGTCGTGTTCAGTTGGCACAAAACAGAAGAAACCGGTACCAAACGGATGCAATGAGGAGGTACCGTCTGTACTTGCCCAACAAGAAAAAAAGCTGGTCTTCCGTTGGAAAATGTTTTGCTACGGCATGGCCTAATGATTAGGACCCAGGTCATGTTGGAGACTATTAACAGCACATTCAGTCATCTCATACTAGTGATTTGTTACTGACATGACATTTACAAGCAAAACTCCAACCCCACATTTAATCTTCAACAACATCTGTTCTAAACCCATCAGTGACTGCACATCGATAGCGCGCACACACACACGCCTGTGCAGTACACCATTTCTCGAGGCAACCTCCCTCACCATAATGTTGGTGGTGTAGGCGCTGTTGACGCTGATGCCCAGGACAAGGATGTCCATGATGGAGGCGGGGATGAGCTGGGGCTCAGGCACGTTGCGGTAGTGCTTGTCGGCCACGTAGGCCTGCACCACCGTCATGCGGTTCATGGTCAGCGTGCCCGTCTTGTCCGAGCAGATGGCCGTAGCGTTGCCCATGGTCTCACAGGCGTCCAGGTGACGCACCAGGTTGTTGTCTTTCATCATTTTCTGTTAGGAAGAAGACAGGGGGAGGGAGAAGGGGAGACATCATGAAAAAGGTCATTGAATTAAATATGAGCTGCAGAAGGTAAATATGAGCTGCTGAAGGGGTCAAAAGCCTAAAAATAGAAAGGGACGGTTTAACTAAGCTTTTCCATTCAACAGTACTGCAGTGGCATCCTCTCCTCTCTGCATCAAACGCTGCTGTAGCTTCTAAGTCTACAGTGGTGTGAGTGGGCTGGATAATGGTCTTCCAGGGCTAGGGTCTACTACTGATATTACTCGTCAACCTGTTGGCCCAACAACTCCAGTTAGAAGGATCATGACACAGCCAACCGGCTTTAATGTATCATGGAAGGCTAGCCTCTTAAAGCTACAGTCTTAGCTAAGTGAAGGGCTAACCTACTATGCAAGCGAATGAAGCTTGAGTTAACAGGTAAAGCTCGTTGGCAGTGGGTCTGTTCACACTGCTCGCGGTGAAAAGCTACACCAGGAAGTTAACTGATGAATTGTAACCTTGGACAGCCACAATGGCTGGGCGATATGGCCTAAAAAAAATGTATGTTTTCAAACTTATGGGTGAGTCATGATATACACTTTATATAAAGGTATGTTGATACCCCTTCAAATTTGTGTATTGTGCTATTTCAGCCACAAAATGTTGCTGACAGGTGTATAAAATCGAGCACACCGCCATGCAATCTCCATAGACAAACATTGGCAGTAGAATGGCCTTACTGAAGAGCTCATTGACTTTCAACGTGGCACCGTCATAGGATGCCACCTTTCAGTTCATCAAATTTCTGCCCTGCTAGTGCTGCACCGGTCAACTGTAAGTGCTGTTATTGTGAAGTGGAAACGTCTAGGAGAAACAACGGCTCAGCCACGAAGTGGTAGGCCACATAAGCTCACAGAACGGGAGCGCCGAGTGCTGAAGCGCGTAAAAAGCATCTGTCCTCGGTTGCAACACTCACTACCAAGTTCCAAACTACCTCTGGAAGCAATGTCAGCACAAGAACGGTTAGTCGGGAGCTTCATGAAATGGGTTTCCATGGCCGAGCAGCCGCACACATGCCTAAGATTACCATGCACAATGCCAAGCGTCGGCTGGAGTGGTGTAAAGCTTGCCGCCATTGGACTCCGGAGCAGTGTAAATGCGTTCTCTGGAGTGATGAATCACGCTTCACCATCTAGCAGTCTGACGGATTTATCTGGGTTTGGTGAATGCCAAGAGAACGCTACCTGCCCAAATACATAGTGCCAACTTTAAAGTTTGGTGGAGGAAGAATAATAGGTCTGGGACTGTTTTTCATGGTTCGGGCTAGGCCACTTAGTTCCAGTTAAGGGAAATCTTATTGTGACAGCATATAATGACATTCGATATGATTCTGTGCTTCCAACAGTTTGGGGAAGGCCCTTTCCGGTTTCAGCATTACAACAACCCCATGCAAAACGGGGTCCATACAGAAATGGTTTGTTGAGATCGGTGTGGAAGAACTTAACTGGCCTGCACAAAGCCCTGATCGAACACATTTGGGATGAATTGGAATGCCAACTGGGAGACAGGCCTAATCACCCAACATCAGTGCCAGACCTCACTAACGCTTGTGGCTGAACAGAAGCAAGTCCCCGCAGCAATGTTCCAAAATCTAGTGGAATGCCTTCCCAGAAGAGTGGAGGCTGTTATAGCAGCAAAGGGGGGACCAACTCCATATGAATGCCCATGATTTTGGAATGAGATTTTTGATGAAAAAAAAATACAATTTTCTCTAAATAAGCTTCGTCTTCAATACAGTGCATTTCAAACAGTCAGGAATAATTAAATGATACCTAGGCTAAATATAAGCCTTCCACAACCATAACACCCACTAATTATTTAATACAAATAGTTTAACTTGCTTTTTTGCAATAATCACTGATCTGGCTTTCAAGTCTATGAAAATGCCATTTTTGTAACAAATGTAACCAGAAGGACAGGGTTGCAAGATCGAATCCCTGAGCTGACAAGGTACAAATCTGTCGTTCTGCCCCTGAACAAGTCCGTCATTGTAAATAAGAATATGTTCTTTAACTGTCTTGCCTAGTTAAATAAAGGTAAAATATATATATATATATATATATACAAATAAATAAATAAATAAATAAAAGAACCATGCACATCCACTAATAATGACTAACTTCTTACAACAGGCATTAATAGAAACCCAACACAGGTCTCATAAACAATCTCTCAAGCACAAGCCTACGTGCTAGTGAGTAGCCAGCTAATCTTTATATTTACTCCATATATTCACAGCCCTGACAGGCACTCCATATTCAGACAACTACAACCAATAAAATGGCTTATTGTCTGGTATAGTGATTTTGCTGCAGACCCTGAGGCGAAGGGGAACCTACTTTGACGGAGTAGGCCAGGGAGATAGTGACGGCCAGGGGAAGACCCTCGGGGACGGCCACCACCAGCACGGTGACGCCGATGATGAAGAACTTGACGAAGAACTGGATGTAGATGGGTGTGCAGTCCTTGTGCCAGGGCAGGCCCTGCACCCAGAAGGTGTCCACCACAAACAACACCACCAGGATGATGACCGTGATGGCAGACATCACCAGGCCTAGAGAGAACACAGTAGTGAGACTCATCACTCTTCATCCACAATATAAATCAACAGGAGTGTAATCATTACGCCCATTCTGTTGCTAAAACGTTTACTGTCAACGGAAAATGTTTTGCAACCAAAACTAAAGTTTCTATTGGACAAATTAAGGTACATCCCTCCAAGTTTTTCTGTTAGTTTCCATTTGGTTCTCAAACAGTTTCCGATGCAAGAGGTAATGAATACACCCCAGGTCTTCCTACTAGACTACAGAGTACTGACCAGAACCTCAGAGAGTGCGACCGCAAGAGAAAGGGGGGAGAGAGAACGAAACCACAAAAGAGCAGGGGGAGAGAGAGCAACGGGGGAGAGGGGATAGAGCGGGGGGGAGCGAGCAAGGGCAAGAGAGAGGGCAAGAGAGAGGGCGGGCGATGGCGAGAGAGAGAGCGTGCGAGAGCGAGACAGCGAGAGAGAGCGAGAGAGAGAGCGCGAGACAGCGAGAGAGAGAGCGAGAGAGAGAGCGAGAGAGAGAGCGCGAGAGAGAGCGAGAGAGAGAGCGAGAGAGAGAGCGCGAGAGAGAGCGAGAGAGAGAGCGCGAGAGAGAGCGAGAGAGAGAGCGCGAGAGAGAGCGAGAGAGAGAGCGCGAGACAGCGAGAGAGAGAGCGCGAGACAGCGAGAGAGAGAGCGCGAGACAGCGAGACAGCGCGAGACAGCGAGCGAGCGAGACCGCGAGCGAGAGAGCGAGACCGCGAGAGAGCAAGACCACGAGAGAGCAAGACCGCGCGAGAGAGAGCGAGACCGCGAGAGAGAGAGCGAGACCGCGCGAGAGAGAGCGAGACCGCGAGAGAGAGAGCGAGACCGCGAGAGAGAGAGCGAGAGAGCGAGACCGCGAGCGAGACAGCGAGCGAGAGAGCGAGACCGCGAGCGAGACCGCGAGCGAGACCGCGAGCGAGACCGCGAGCGAGACCGCGAGCGAGACCGCGAGCGAGACCGCGCGCGAGACCGCGCGCGAGACAGCGAGCGAGACAGCGAGCGAGACAGCGAGCGAGACAGCGAGCGAGACAGCGAGACAGCGAGCGAGACAGCGAGACAGCGAGAGAGAGACAGCGAGAGAGAGAGCGAGAGCGAGACAGCGAGAGAGAGCGAGACAGCGAGAGAGAGAGCGAGACAGAGAGCGAGAGAGCGAGACAGAGACACAGCGAGAGAGAGAGCGACACAGCGAGAGAGAGAGCGAGAGAGCGAGACAGCGAGAGAGAGAGCGACAGCGAGAGAGCGAGAGACAGCGAGCGAGAGAGCGACAGCGAGAGAGCGACAGCGAGAGAGCGACAGCGAGAGAGCGAGAAACAGCGAGACAGCGACAGAGAGAAAGAGAGCGAGACAGCGAGAGAGCGACAGCGAGAGAGAGAGCGAGACAGCGAGAGAGTAACAGCGAGAGCGAGACAGCGAGAGAGCAACAGCGAGAGAGAGAGCGAGACAGCGAGAGAGCAACAGCGAGAGAGCGACAGCGAGAGAGAGAGAGCGAGACAGCGAGAGAGAGAGAGAGAGCGAGACAGCGAGAGCGAGAGACAGCGAGAGAGAGAGACAGCGAGAGAGAGAGACAGCGAGAGCGAGAGAGCGAGACAGCGAGAGTGAGAGCGAGACAGCGAGAGCGTGAGCGAGACAGCGAGAGCGTGAGCGAGACAGCGAGAGTGAGACAGCGAGAGCGCGAGAGAGACAGAGAGCGAGACAGCGAGAGAGAGAGCGAGACAGCGAGAGAGAGAGCGAGACAGCGAGAGAGAGAGCGAGACAGCGAGAGAGAGAGCGAGACAGCGAGAGAGAGAGCGAGACAGCGAGAGAGAGAGCGAGACAGCGAGAGAGAGAGCGAGACAGCGAGAGAGAGAGCGAGACAGCGAGAGAGAGAGACAGCGAGAGAGAGAGACAGCGAGAGAGAGAGACAGCGAGAGAGAGACAGCGAGAGAGAGACAGCGAGAGAGAGACAGCGAGAGAGAGACAGCGAGAGAGAGACCGATACAGCGAGAGAGACAGCGAGAGAGACAGCGAGAGAAAGAGAGCGAGACAGCGAGAGAGAGAGAGCGAGACAGCGAGAGAGAGAGAGCGAGACAGCGAGAGAGAGAGAGCGAGACAGCGAGAGAGAGAGAGCGAGACAGCGAGAGAGAGAGCGAGAGAGCGAGAGACAGACAGCGAGAGAGAGACAGCGAGAGAGAGACAGCGAGAGAGAGACAGCGAGAGAGAGACAGCGAGAGAGAGACAGCGAGAGAGAGACAGCGAGAGAGAGACAGCGAGAGAGACAGCGAGAGAGACAGCGAGAGAGAGAGCGAGAGAGAGAGCGAGAGAGAGAGCGAGAGAGAGAGCGAGAGAGAGAGCGAGAGAGAGAGCGAGACAGCGAGAGAGAGAGCGAGACAGCGAGCGACAGAGCGAGACAGCGAGCGACAGAGCGAGACAGCGAGCGACAGAGCGAGACAGCGAGCGACAGAGCGAGACAGCGAGCGACAGAGCGAGACAGCGAGCGACAGAGCGAGACAGCGAGCGACAGAGAGAGAGAAAAGAGAAGAAGTTCACTGACCGGCTTTGCCAATTTGTACTGCTAATTTGGTTAGCTTCCCCTGGAGAACGGACTTCTCCTTCTTCTCCTTCAAGTTGGATTTCCTCTTCTCGTCGATGTCGACTTCGTCGCTGTTGAGCGGCTGCATCTCCATGGCGGCTCCGTCCGCGGCTTTAGCTGAGGGGGAGAGAAGAGAGGAGACGTGGACTTAAAGGTTGGACTGATTCAGAATGGAGGTACTCCTACTGCAGTTTCAATTACCAGCCCTCAAGTGTGAGAACGCCTCTAGTTTTCATGTTTTAGTTCTAATCAACTGGACTGTTTTGCCAACCAATTAGCTGTTGAATGAACTAGCAGTTAGGAAGGAAAACCAGCACTAGTAGCCTTGCCTTTCTGCCTACAAGGCTCATGTTCAGCAGGCAACAAGCGCAAACTAAGATTTTGAAACAGGATTTACAGGTACAACATACAATCAAATGGCCCATTGTCATTTTTCTATTTCAAAACATTTCTTACTTCATGCCTACTGACCATAACCTGATTACTGTTCATTCTTGTATGTTCATTTAAAAAAGCAAGTCACTGCACAACTGTTAAAGCAAACAAACTTTGGACATAGAAGTTGAGGGGGGCGGGGTTGAGATAAGCAAGTTGGAAAATCAATGACTAGTAGTTCCATCTCTCCAGTCCTTTAGTGTGATTCAATAAGGAGTCATTTTCAAAGAGACTTAACAGGGTGCCATATTTTTTGCAAACCTTTTCTTTAGGCTTTGGCTTCACAGAGGAGTGCTTTTGGAAGGGAACTTGGGGTAAAAGTCATCGCAATTTTGAGTCCAGTCCAAAATGTAATTTGGTAGGAATCTAATTACCATATTCCCACTCAGAGAGCAGCAGCCCTGGGATCTGTGGAATCCGCTGGGACAGTGGCCAGACAGACACCATGTCAATTCCTCTAAAGCCCCCTTCCCTCCCAGGTTTGGAAACGTCAGCAGACACCTTGACTCATCTGACCAAGTAACATAAAAGTCGCTGAGCCCCTGGTCTGACGGTGGACAGGCGGGCTAGGCAGGCCAGCAGGGCTGATCTCTTACCCAACTCTCCAAATGATAAAATCATTATCATTACCACTGACTGAACAGTCATTATATACCGTCTGTCTCTCTCCCAGCCCTGGACTGACTGAACAGTCATCATATACTGTCTGTCTCTCTCCCAGCCCTGGACTGACTGAACAGTCATCATATACTGTCTGTCTCTCTCCCAGCCCTGGACTGACTGAACAGTCATTACATATCACCAATCGATTCTATCCCCAGGCTCCTCCCTTGCTGATGCCAGGAGCCACACAGCCAGCATCTGCAGGATGGGTGCCACAATATTCCCAGGTGGTGTGTTCTGCATTTACACAGCCTGTAATCCCAGACTGAAGGATTATTCTGCTCACTCCTGGCAAAGAGAGAATCTGTGCACAAAGGAGCAGCGCCAGGACCTCAATGAACAGGCTCCGCTAGCTAACAGCACAGCTGCCGCTCTGTAGACACTGGCTGACTCAATGGACTTTAGAGAGCTGGGTCTCACGGTCGTACAATAGCATGACGCTGAACAGCTGACAAGGTCTATGAGTACTATAGAATGAAGGGTTCAGATTGGACAGCTACGTCCTCAATCAATAAGAGAGAGAAACAGGGAGCGAGAAGGCCAAAAAGAAGATGCTCTTCCCCAAGATTGTTACAGGGCTGTAATCTCCTCGCTAAATCGCCATAGCTGAATTCAACAGCACCTGCCGCTAAATTCTTGGCGAGGCAAGGGAGAGAGGGCGAGAGAGAGAAGGTAACATACTGGCCCAGACTAGACAATGAATGGACCAGTCACGGGCATGCACACTCTGACCCACAAGGCCACAGAGTAGCATGGGGAAACAACCTGACCCGATACAGATTAAGCTACTTCTACTGACACCAGGCTAAGCGACAGATCAAGGTTTAACTAAAATCCAATACTGTTAAATGGGCTGAGGAGAAGGCAATAATGTAGAGCAAAACAGATCAAGGTACTGTAGCAGAGTGCAACCAAGTCAAAAGGAAATGAAAACGCACTCCGGCCTGTTACACTCACCTTTCTTGCGGTTTTCAGCTGCTCCATCTTGCTCTGTGGATGGAAAGTAAAATCCAGAGGAATAGAGTCAGTCACTTATTGGGGAGCAATTTGCAAACGGCTGCAATTCTGACCAATTTAATATACTTCCAATTATGTAAATCTCCCATTTTGATTTGATACCGTGAGAGCCGCCAATCATTTTTATGAGAAGCCAAACAGATGAATGCTGGGATTACATTATGACACGCACATTCTAAATCAGCTCCTCCAGCCAATAGGCCATTCTTACACCCTCGCCTCATACCAAACAAGTCCACACACACAATAGAACTACAGCCAGCCACTTTCATCATACACAAACACACCGAAAGCCTGAAAATGTATCCACATCCTACTAAAGTATATTAACTTGTTTCAAAACCCTGAAACGTATGCACACATACACTAAAGTATGTGGAAACCCCTTCAAATAAATGGATTTGGATATTTCAGCCACACCCCCTGCTGGCAGGTGTATAAAATCAAGCACACCGCCATTCAATCTCCATACATAGACAAACATTGGCAGTAGAATGGCCGTACTGAAGATCTCATTGACTTTCAACGTGGCACCGTCATAGGATGCCACCTTTCCAACAAGTCAGTTCAAATTTCTACCCTGCTCGAGCTGCCCCAGTCAACTGTAAGTGCTGTTATTGTGAAGTGGAAACGTCTAGGAGAAACAAAGGCTCAGTTGCGAAGTGGTAGGCCACACAAGCTCACAGAACAGGACCGCTGAAGCGAGTAAAAATCATCTGTCCTCGGTTGCAACTCACTACCAAGTTCCAAACTGCCTCTGAAAGCAACGTCAACACAATAACTGGTTTCCATGGCCGTGTAGCCACACGGCTTTCACTGCCATTGGACTCCGGAGCAGTGGAAACACATTCTCTGGAGTGACGAGTCACACTTCATCATCTGGTAGTCCGACAGATTAATCTGGGTTTGGTGGATTCTGGAAGAACACTACCTGCTCCAATAAATCGTACCAACTGTAAAGTTTGGTGGAGGAGGAATAATGGTCTGGGGCTGTTTTTCATAGTTTGGGCTAGGCCCCTTAGTGCATGTGAAGGAAAATCTTAACGCTACAGCATACAATGACATTCTAGACGATTCCGTTTCCAACTTTGTAGCAACAGTTTGGGGAAGGCACTTTCCTGCTTAAGCAGGACAATGCCCCCATGCACAAAGCGAGGTCCAAACAGAAATGGTTTGTCGAGATCTGTATTGAAGAACATGACTGGCTTGCACAGAGCCCTGACCTCAACCCCCATCAAACACCTTTTGATTCTACCATCTAGTGGAAAGCCTTCTCAGAAGAGTGGAGCCTGTTATGGCAGCAAAGTGGGGGACCAACTCCATATTAATGCCCATGATTTTGGAATGAGATGTTCGACCAGCAGGTGCCCACATACTTTTGGTCATGTAGTGTATACACACACAGGGCCTTGATTGAATAGAACTACAATTGCTGAACAAAGAATGGCAGAAGGCACTTGGCTATATGTAGAACAAACACTAACAGCATATATCCCATCGTGAGCTGAAAGCACTCAATACAAGGCTGTCGACTGCACAGGCACAGCAGCATTGAACACGGCAACAAGTGCTAAAGTAAAGCCTTGCCAACTATTCCCATTGAAGCAGCAGCTCTCCCAAAATAAGTCCCACCACAGCTGAGACCTGACCTGTGCTCAGCTTAGCTCTAGTTCAAACCTCTCTCCTCTGTCAGCTCAGTGCCGTCTGCTCTGCAGTGTGAGTAAGTGATTAGTGGTGCTGCCGTGTGCAGCCCAGACAGAGGCCACTGATTCTCTACCTGTCTGACTCTGCTTTCTCACACTTCTCTGCACATCAACTGCATCTATAGAAATTCAACAAAAGACTGTTGAGAGGAAAACGTCGTTCTCTGTGACGGGCAAAGGCATAATAAAATGATAAAAAGGCAAGGGTAGAGAACTGAATCATGAATGTATTCCGCCGTGCTCTGAAATGTCAACGTACTTTTCTTCTCTTTCTTCTCCTTCTTCTCCTTCTTCTTAGCCTCCTTCTCCTCCTCATCATCGTCGTCTTCCTCCGAGGCGCCCAGTAAAGCGAAGATTATTCCAGTTTGAGAGTTCTCACCCACGGCTGTGACCAGCATTTTGCCGGAGCCCTCCATGACGTGAGTGCCTGCAGAGGGTAAAGGGGGTGGGTGAGGTAGTGCCGCCATAGACATACAACTGATGCTTACACTGTATAAGATCTCTGCTAGGGCTTTTCCTTACTATTACTTAACTAAAGCCATGTAGACTAGGATTATGCTAACATTTTCCATTACAGTACAATTCTATGGAGAGAGGGGAATGTGGGTGTTTGCAGTCCTAGATGCTGATTCCTGTGGTAAAGTGAGTAAACCTGGGGGATACAGATAAGCATGATGTTTGAACCTGCCTGCAGATAGAGAGGAGAGGTAGGGCCAAAGAGGCAGGCGCCTAGCTAATGCTACAGTGTAAATGCTAGGTGTTCCCCTAACTATTACTCAGCTAATGCTACAGGCACCAACATTCCCCCTTACAATTACATGGACAGTGCAGTGTGCCCTGCCAAGCTCTGTTGCTCCCGGCATTATGTATCTGCTATAAATTGCTACTGATAGTAAGGAATATTTTGGATGTTTCCAGTCCTGGGTCTGGAATCGGGAGCCTGTAGTCATTGTGAGTAAATCTGAGCGGAGAAACTGTAGGCCTATATTTACAGCTAAATATGGAGAGCATACAAAACGTAACAAAGTGTATCACGTTTTGGAATGACATTTCAAAAGCAGAGTCCAGCCTCAAATACTCATCTTGGATGATAGCACACAAACACATTCGCACACTCCCAGCCTTTAATCAAAAGCCAATTGTGAGCCTCAGTGAATTAATGGAAACATGAGTCCCACAACACAACAGTAGCTTTCTCCAGAGTTTAACGCCTACAACTGAGACAGAGAGAGAAGTGCATTAAGAGCTCCCCATGCCTGTGTTAATTAATTAATTAGGCAGGGGCTGGTCTGAACTGGGGGGGGGTGATGATACAGACTAAAGGCAGACAGACTCTCTTGGAGGTGAGACCAAAGGGGGCTGGGAGAGGCAAACAAGCACTTTTAAAATCCCTCCTTGGGGATCTGACCATAAAAAGCCCTTTTATTAAAGGATCAACGGGCCTTCATAAAATGGGATTAGGGACAAGATGAGCAATACCCTCGGACGGCAAAATAAAACAGGGTTTAGAGGTAGGTAGAGATATATATATATATATATTTCACAGTGCTCAAGTAGTCTTGGACCTACACCATCAAGTCCACAATCAGGGGTCCTTATTAGAGTTCAGAAATATGCATTTTCAAACAGACCAACAAAATATGGGTTTTAAACCATTTCACCTGCGTTTTATATTGAAAGTCAGTGATGTTTTGCATCAATAGTCAGAAAATACATTAGTGCAACATATTCGGCAGAATAATCGCTTCATTTTCATCAGATGATAACAGAAGTGCAACGCTATTTGACTAGCACCCACATAAGTAAATTAGTTGACAATTATGATATAGATTTTTTGCAAAAACAATACATGGCCATCATATTTCTAATATTAAAATCATAAAATATAGCCAGCTACATTTCCTAATGTTTTTCTTGGAGTTAATATAGCATTTTACCTGAGAAACGTAGGCTAGACCAAGAAAAGTAGCTACACATCAGTCAGAGCACTGTCTGCTGATTGACATTGGTGAATTCATTCTCATCAAAGTGGAGAAGTGCAACGGAAGCACACCAGTCTGATGCAGAGCAGAGATTTCAATAAGCAGCATTTCAGATCTGCCTTTACAAAACACAGCAAGATATTTCTTAAGATCTTTTATCTTTATGGAAAACGCAGAATTCCCTGACAGTACTTCTGGACTCAAGCTCAGAATATTGCTGGATACTGCCTGCATACCCCATTCCATGACAAAGTCAGAACATCTATCAAGGGCCTGGCCTTCTATTCCACTTGCAAAAATGGCTTATTCCACAATTAGGGGTGGGGTCAAATCTAGGCCGGGAAACTGATCTACAACCACCATGAGCTTCATAGTATAAGAAAACAAGCCAAGGCAGAAGAACAAGAATATAACAGCTACCTGACAACAGCATGGGGTCTCTTTCCAGCGTTTTCTTGACGTGGTCCGACTCCCCTGTGAGGGAGCTCTCATCGATTTTGAGATCATTTCCTTGAATAAGAATACCATCCGAGGGCAGGAGATCACCTGGGAGACACAAACAGAAAAAAATATTCCTTAATGAATTCACAAGACACGTGGCTGAAAACAGAATACATTACACTCTGGTAAATTCATCCTCGCCAATAACAGATAACTGGGCCCTAAATGTCTTCCTATTTCCTTTGTAGTGGACTACTTATTATTTTTTCTCCCCAATTTCGATCTTGTCTCGTCGCTGCAACTCCCCAACAGGCTCGGGAGGCAAAGATCGAGTTGTACGTTCTCCAAAACATGACCCGCCAAACCGCGCTTCTTAAAAACCGCCCACTTAACCCAGGGCCCATGGGGCTCGGGTCAAAAGTAGTGCACTTATATAGGGAAGCGGGTGCCATTTGGGACGCAGAAAGAGGTCCCTCTTACCGTATTTTATTTGTGCAACGTCGCCGACCACAATCTCAGCCACGGGGATTTGGATGACTTGGCCGCCGCGGACAACGGCAAACTTCTGCTCTTGTTCGATGCGGCTCTGCAAGCCGCGGAATTGCTTCTCTTTGCTCCAGTCGTTGAACGCTGTCACCAGCACCACGCAGACGACCGACAGCAGGATGGCGGCGCCTTCGATCCAGCCCGCCTCTGCCTCACCATCATCCTCCACCCCTCCAGCTGCGCTCCCACAGTCTGCATAAGGATCAAAGCACACAGTTACAGGGATACACTGCCAGGTGTCTAACAGACTGAATCTGAACACATATCATTAAATGCTGGTAATTAAATAGTAAACGGGTGACAACCAGGCCCAGACGGCATTGCCGTCCACAGATTTTATTTTAAATAAACTATCCCTCTGCAGTGCATTTAAGTCAAAATACAAATAAAAATGTACACAGTGCAGTACAATGGACACCTGCAGTGCCTTCAGAAAGTATTCACACCCCTTGACTTGATCCACATTCGGTTGTGTTGGAGCCTGAATTTAATTGTCACTGGCCTAAACACAATACTCCATAACATCGAAGTGGAAATATGATTTTAGAATGAATTCAAAATGAAAATCTGAATTGTCTTGAGTCAATAAGTATTCAAGCCCTTGTTATGGAAATACTAAATAAGTTCAGGAGTAAAGATTTGCTTAATAAGTCACATAAAAAGTTGCATGGACTCACTAGTGTTAAATATGATATTTGAATGACTACCTCATCTCTGTACCCCACACATACAGACAGTAAGATCCCTCAGGCAAGAAGTGAATTTCAAACACAGATTCAACCACAAAGACCAGGGAGGTTTTCCAATGCCTCGTAAAGAAGGAGACCTATTGGTAGATGGGTACAAATAATATAAAAAGCAAACATTGAATATCCCTTTGAGCATGGTGAAGTTATTAATTACACTTTGGATGGTGTATCAATACACCCAGTCACTACAAAGATACAGGCGTCCTTCATAACTGAGTTTCCGGAGAGGAAGGAAATCGCTCAGGATTTTCACCATGAGGCCAATGGTGACTTCATTTTTATTTAACTAGGCAAGTCAGTTAAGAACAAATTCTTATTTACAAGGATGGCCTACCCTGGCCAAACCTGGACAATGCTGGGCCAATTGTGCTCCACCCTATGGGACTCCCAATCACGGCCGGATGTGATGCAGCCTAGATTCGAACCAGGGACTGCAGTGACACCTCTTGCACTGAGATGCAGTGCCTTAGACCGCTGCACCACTCGGCAGCCCAAAGTGTCGGGAGACTTAAACCAGTTACAGAGTTTAATGGCTGTGATAGAAGAAAACTGAGGTTTGGTCAACATTGTAGTTACTCCACAATACTAACATAAATGACAGAGTGAAAAGAAGGCAGCCTGTACAGAATAAAAGAGTCCAAAACATGCATCCTGTTTGCAATAAGGCACTATAGTAAAACTGCAAAGAATGTGGCAAAGAAATTAACTTCATGTCCTGAATACAAATCATTATGTTTGTTGGGACCTTTTGTTCAGATCGTTAACAAATAAATAAATAATTAAATCCATTTTAATCCCACCTTGTAACAAAATGTGGAAAAAGTCAAGGGTGTGAATACTTTCTGAAGTCACTGTAGGTGGTTTACAAACTATCACGCTGATCCAAAGTGCTCCGATTTAAAAAGAAAACATCTGAGCTAGCACAGGATGGTCAGACAACCACAGAGTTAACTCCACTACTGCCTAGGCATCAAGTACAAGAAGTAAATAGAGGTGATGCTTACGTTCTCTTTCGGCATCTGGAGGTCTATAGAAAGAAAGGCCTAATGAAACTATGGCTGCCACTTCCAGGATAATCAGTGTTACATCTTGCAATGCTTCCCAAACTAATTGAAGAAATGTTTTGGGTTTTTTCGGAGGTATTAAGTTCTGCCCGAACACTTCTTTTCTTTTGTCGATGTCTGCGGGCTGCCCACTTAAACCTGGGGGAAAGAGATGGAATTAGATTAAATTAAGACAGTACATTTGTGTTTCTACATTTTCTTAGTTTACCATTGAGATATATATTTGACAACCATTACCATACCCACAGACGACAAGTCTGGGGGAAAATAATGGCAATATCCAATGTCCCATTAACCTCATCAACAACCATGCATGTAGAAATTTGGTGAATGAATTAAATGAAAATGGCCAGGATCAGAAAGACGGAATAGATTCAGTGAATACCAACCCAAATGGTCAGAGAGCCGTATTCTGTGGCAGGGCTCTTGAAGCAACAATGCCACCGGGCAACAATACACGTTCTACTTCTGAAAAATAACAAGTCAACCGACGCCTCGGTCTCAGATTTTTCAAGGGTAGAATTCCAGGATATAAAAATAAAAATCGAGGAGTCATGATATTAAGATAAATCACACAAGTGACTTTCCCCTGTCAATGATTGATAACTGGAGATGCAGTGATCATTTTGACATTCAGACAGTCACAGCAAGGCCCGATCATTGTCTCACATTCAACGTGACAAGGCCCGACTGCTCTGCAGACCCATTCATTTGTGTGCAGAGAGCATTCCGCTTGCCGTACCACTCACTCAAATGGCTGCTCTCCACAGTCAAAGGGGGGCGGTCAGATTCAAAATACCTTTATACATTTGATGTGGCTTTTTCAACCTCTATTTAAGCACACTGAACTGTGGAGGCAGATAGAGAGAAAGACAGAGAGAAGAGAGACTAATCAAAAGTGATCTGGGAGATAAATTGGGAGGTTTTAAGCAGGCTCTAAGAGCGCAACAGAGAGACTAGAGAGAGATAGCTTGAGACAGACAGACATGGACTAATGAAGAGTGGGAGACTAGACTGGGAGGCTGTAGGGAGTCAGTTGGGAGGATGAGGCTCCCAGTCTAATGAATGGAGACCGAACAGCAGCAGAAGGGTCAGCAAGTGCCCAGAGTCTGCATTCAAGCACTGAGCAATGACATCACGTGTAGCAGTGGGTAATTAGTCAGCATTGCAGAGCAGCAGTGGGATGGAGGAGGAGAGGAGTGAAGGATAGAATGGAGGAGACGGTGCATGCACACCTGCTGAGATACGATTCTCTGCCTAAAGGAGCTGTCAGAATCAACTTTTGAACATGCTACAGCAACATCCAGTGTAATGTTTCAAGCCCAGGAGACGGGGCAATTTGGCCATGTCAAGACCACTCTATTCACAGTATTACATCAAACCCCTGGTGGAAAGCATGCTGGAATTCACCCCACAGAACAACAAGTAGTGAGCAATAGAGTAGAATATTGCGCTGCTGCTCAAAGCCTACTTACAGCAATTAGCCTATAATGTAAACCCCATGATATTAGTCATTTGACTGATCGTTTCCAGATTTTTTTTAAAGGACGTTTTAAAGCTGCTGTCTATGTGTGCATCAAACTGTATCTCGTAATACATGTATATTTCTGTGTGTGTTTACACGTTAAAGTAGTGTGGGTCGAGGGGCAGCAATGCAGTCTCTCCCCCCCCCCCCCCCCCCCCCCCCCCCGCGCACGCGTGTGTGTATGAGGTGCTGCTGCTGATGACTCACCGTTTACAGCTTGATCATTCCACCCCCCCCCCCCCCCCCCCATCCCCACATTAGTGAAATAAACATTAGTGACAAGAGAATGATTTAGGCAAGAGGACGTATGACAAAACAAAAGGTTCAAATCATGTTAGCGTTGGAATCACTTAGCTAGTCCATCACCAGTCACCCGCGCAGCTATTCATTAACTCTTTAATAATCGACTTGTCCCAGCTTAACCCCTCCAAGTACTGTCCTATTCTGCCGACTCTGTGGTTTAAAATTAGCCCTCTGGACTTCACTCGTGGTGCAGGTGGTAAAATGATTTGGGCAAAACAGCTGTGGCTACATGATCTCCGCAGACAGAGAGAGGAGACATCTAGAATAGCTTCCCCTAGCAGGCGTCCATCTTTATAACAAACCTGCTACTTTTAGTTCAGTAAAAGTCCTCCAGCAGCCCCAACAGCCCACATTTTAGTTGTAGACTGGCACAAACATACCTCATTCAACTCATTTAGCGCTTGACAATTATTTGACAAGTTGAATCGGGTGTGCTTGTCCAGGGCTACAATACAAATGATTACTGTTTGGGGTCTGGAGGAATGGAGTCGTATTCGACTATAGACCAGGATTCTCCAACCCTGTTCCTGGAGAACTACCCTCCTGTAGGTTCACCGTGCACTAGATTAGGGTTGGAGTGAAAACCTACAGGACCATAGCACTACACAGCTTATTCAAATAACCAACTCATCATCCAGCTTTGACTATTTGTAATTAGCTGTGTAGTGCTATGGCAAAAACCAAAACATGCATCCGGGGGGCCCAGGACAGAGTTTGGGAAGCCCAGCAATAGACAGGAGCAAGAAAAGTTTTCATTTGACAATCTTGCCCTAACAATTAGGAAACATACTTTTGTGTTCCATCAGCATTCTGCGCAAAGTCTACCAGAGATTCTGTGTCAGACATAGCCTTGATTTCAAAAGAGAACGATACTAGCAAGACTGACACAGCTTAAAAAGTACAGGTAGGTTCAAAAACAAAACACCATGAAATCACCAATAACCAGAGACAAACCCAGAAGTGATCAATCAACTGTCCTGCTGAAGGGACTTTAAAGCCAGAGATAACAGGTAAATCAATCTGCAGGCAGATGTGTATTACAGCACTCCCACGAGATTTATCACCAGATAAATGTAGTAGCACCCAAAATGTGTCTACTCTGAAGAGTTTGAACAATAGTGAAAGAAGGAGCGGGCCATCTGAGAAGATTTGGGGATTGCATTAGCTTTCAGAAATCAAAACGCAGACCATCAATCTGCATTTGAAACCTTTTCACCTGCGTTTTAGATTGAAAAAGTGTCCGTGTTTTTTTGCTTCGATAGTGATTAGGGGTGAGCAACTACAGATGCATTCAGCAGAAAATGGCTACAATTTGATCAGATGACAACTGAAGTGCAATGCTATTTTGGCTAGCAACTGCACAAGTATATTAGCTTTTTTGAAAAAATAATGCATGGCCATCATATTTCAAATGTTTCTAAAAGAAAGTAGCCAGTTAATATTAAATTTTACGGAGAGAGAAAAAGAACACCAAACAAAGTAGCTACACATCAGTCTGAGCGCTGTCTGCTGATAGAATGGCCGTTCCTGAATGCAGGAAATTGATTGGTCTGACGATGAGCCAAGATTTCTCATCCGAGTGGAGAAGCGCAACGAAAGCACAAAATGAGTATGAAGATGAGCAGAAATGACAATAAGAAGCATTTCAGAGCTGCGTTTTATAAAACACAAGATATTTCTTACATTTTTTATATTTTGTTTCCTGTGTGAAAAACAACTCTGCATTAACGCGTCCCTAAGTTTGGCAATAATATTGTTGCTCGGGAGCAGAGCTTTTTCAAATTCATCTTAAACAGAAGAATATGGTTAAGGGACATAAGAACAGTCTGTTCAGTGCTGAAATAATAGTGGGAAACATCCTTGGGAATTATGTTACTGGCTCTAGTAAAAGGAGAAAGATGGTGGTTACAGTGTAGAAAATAGCTCTGTGGAGGTCTGAGTACATATAGTATTCTGTCCTAAATATAGTGACATTCAAGGGTTATAGGAAGGCCTGCTCCCTTTAAAATAAAATGTCAATGCTGTCCCTAGTAATACTGTAACCAGCGAAGAAAGCATATTTTCCAAATAAAAGCTGGAAGTGGACAAAAGATTAGTTTAAGTACTGCGATTTAGAATGGAGAAATGGCCTACTAACTAATTAGCAATCCTCTTTCGATTGTCAAGCTGGCAGTAATCTTAAATGACGGCTTCATTTCCTGGGCCAATAGTGAATGAGCTGATTGAAATACATGTGTTAAAAACTCTGGGCCACCCAGCCAAGTAGTGGAGCTGCTGCACTGCACACGCTGTGGAGGAAACAATGTGGAGCTATTCTAGATTATCAGGGGCAGGGTGTCATGTCAAAATGTCCCCAATTCAATTGTCACATTCTGATTGTTTTGACTGTGTTCTGATTGATTGTGACATGTACATTTCTCTGAGCCTGAAAATTGTCACAGTTCAATAATTGCACGCGCGTCTGCTTAGGTGGATGGCTGTGCTTGTGCGAATGTCTCGCCACACCCTCAATTAGCTAGCTAGCATAATTTGTGGTCATGCTGATCGAGATGGCTTGGTTGTCAGAGGTGTGCAGTTGTAGCTTGTTTGTATAGCTAAATAAACCCGTAGCTAGCTAATTAAGGCCGAGGGGGTGGAAGAGACAGCCGCACGAGCTCAGCCATCCACATAAGCAGACGTGCATGCAATTATTGAACTGTGACAATTTTCAGGATGTGAGAAATTTTACAAAATGACATCACAATCGAGTAGAACAGTCAGAAAGTGAAAAGGAGAATTGGGAACATTTTTACATGACACAAGGAAGGGCACTACTACAACAAGTTTCTGAACATGCACAAGGCCTAACTCAAATGGACAGATAACCCTACCTGATCTGACCCTCGCTTATCCTTAATAAAACACCAACTGTCATGACTACTTACACTAAAATTGTCTCTAGCTAGCATACAGTACCAGTCAAAAGTTGACCCCTACTGGTTTGGTTACTACATGATTCCATATGTGTTATTTCATAGTGCTGATGTCTTCACTATTATTCTACAATGTAGAAAATAGTACAAATTTAAAGAAATCTTCAATGTGTAGGTGTGTCCAAACTTTTGACTGGTACTGTAGATCAAGACAAAATAAATCGACCAACCACAATATCATACAAGGCATGGCCCTGTACAGATCCCCTGCTTTGTCATTACAAGTTCTACAAATATTACAATTCACCAAAAATTCCCAAATACAAAGTGCTCAACAAATCGTTGCAATTGACACATGTACATTAAAACCCCAGTTGGAGCCTTACTCTGGCACTTTGGCATGGAGCTGGCAGAACAGAATCCAGCTATGACTAGGCCTATATACTTCTGGCTGTTAATGGTCTTGTTTCAATACTCACTGAATAAAGGGCAGGAGAGGACACGTACCATAACGGACTGATCTAGGACATGTGGGATCATTCAAGCCTCAAGTATGAGCAGCCTTTCTGTTTGGCATTTCAACCGGTTGACACAGATGCTCAGTTTAGACGATGATCATTGTAAATTTGCTACTGGCACCGACGCTGTATATAGATCACATTCTCTTGTTTTTTTCTTACTTTCTTATATCTCACATTTATTTTTTAGTTGAACTATTTTGATATTGAATACTGCACTGCTGGGAAGGTGCAATATTTTAACTTGAATAAAACAATGAGTTTTTAATAGTGAGCGAGTGAGGCTTTTCCTTTTTAAAAGAATGTCAGCTATGAAAATGATTTTTTATTTTTTTTATGGATGAAATGGGGCAACCATTGTCCAAATCATTGAAATATTGTATATACTATTATACAAACCTGTCTGATGTTCAAACCGACAAACCCCTGTGCCACATCTGAAGTTAACACCAACAAATGAATGTGGCACAGGGGTTTGTAGAACCTACAAACAGATGTGGTACAGGCCATTCACTAGGAGTACTGAAACAGTGCAGGGCACTGACTGTGGTGGATATGCAGTGCCATTTTAATCTTGGATCAAACAGAAAATCCCCTCCCCCAAGAGTTCACTCCAGGTCATGCTAGCGATTAGGCACAACAACTTCTATGTGGAGACTGGAGAGAGAGCAGTAAACCAATGTATGCAGGAGAGGTTCTACACAGGCAAGTCCCTGATGTAAAGTGACTCTGCACTTTTTCCACACACTTGGCATGGCCAGATCTGCTGAGTGAAGAGAGCATCAGCGCCTACACACACACAAACAGGATATAAAGCAGACAACATGGAACGTCCCTGAGGAACGGAACAGTGGTGCTGCTTACGCGCCTTTTAAAAATAGGATAAATATTGCATTGGTGGTAGGGACTAATATACACACACACTTTAAAAAGCAGTGGCATTTTTCTAGATTAGCTGCTACAGGGAGCGAGACATTGCTGGGGAGAGCCCTGAAAGACCTGAGCCCTGGCTACAGCAGGAAGGAACTCTCTCGGACAGACTCTGGTAATACGTTTTCAACCCTCGTCTCCAGGGCATGGCGAAAGGGGGATAAAGGCATGCCATGCTGCTGGAGAGAGGGAGAGCAGAACGGAACAGGCCAGCAGACCAGTTCCGGAGATGAGCTCATGTCTTGCCCACACCACAACGTTAAACCAGTTACTAGCCGCGCACACCATCCTGTCCTGTCCCCACATGTGGAACATTGACCTGCAGAGTCTGGTACTGTGCCCAGGCAGACAGCTGGTCTGTCTGAAGCCTCCCTCCACACACCAGAGGTGAAAAAAGAGAGAGAAAGAGATACACAAACCCAGGAATAGCTCAAGGCCTGGACCGGGTCAGTGCCACCGTCCCCCCGGCCACCTGTCTACTAGGACACCAGCTTTCCAAGGAAGTGATGTCAAGGTGCTGTGAATGACATGGCCCAATGACATGCTTGCTAAGCAATGCATTTTTGCCATGAAACACTTTCATAACCACACATATCACTAGCATTCACAACTAGCATTCACAACTAGCATTCACAACTAGCATTCACAACTAGCATTCACAACTAGCATTCACAACTAGCATTCAAGAACAACAGATCTAATCCAAATGAAAAGTGATGAAGGTGTATTGGTTGAGAAATAGAATGAGGCGGTATCTACCGTCTACAGGTGACGTTTTCAATCGGGTGCAGAGTCCTTGAACGTCCCCATAACTTTCCCCGATTTTGCCTATTGCCTCTGCCCCCCGCAGTTCCATGAGCGACCGCAGGTCCTTTAGCGAGCAGCCAAAGTCCCCATGGTGGTTGGTCGTGGAGTTCTTCACTCCGCTGTAGGAGTTGTTTGCCATAATGTCCCTCTGCGTGCGCACCGTCAGCTACGGTGAAAAATGGCGTCCCAAAGGGAGAGCTAAAATCCTCAGCGAGCGAGCCCAGCAGTAGTTCCCATAAACAGCTACAAGTCCTTCAGAGGATGATGGTGGTGAAATGAGGAGACTCCAGGTAGAAGGACTTGGACAGATCAAAAGCCATTTCCCTCAGATCGTGGCCCTATTCTTTCATGTTGACCGAGGTTCACACACACAGACTCAGAGAGAAGACAGCATTCGAGGATCTGAAAGAAGAGAAAACGTACATTTGGTTATTCAGAATTCAAATGGCATGTTTAATTTCAATAATATACTAGCACTTATGAAAAAGTCACAAGGCAACACACTGATGATATAATCCAAACTATCAGGTAAAGACGCTTGTAGTCGTTCACTTCACAGCACCACTGAAAATAGACTGTAAGAACCACAGGTCACTGGCAAAGACTCAACTTGAAATGCTATCCTTTTGAAGAGAAAATGTTATGCTTATTTGAGGCACACCGCCGTGGGAAGCAGTCAGCCATTTAAACTCATGGACAGACAGGGCTGACATGTTATTCAACATTAGTATTTTCCTTGAGCCCTATGACAAATGTGCATAAAGGCAGAAGAATTCAGATATGACATCGTTTTAGCACTATCCACTAAGCTTGAACCATATCGCCCGCCGTAGTTAAAGTGCTAATAAATCAGAACAAATCCCCTTTCAATTTTTTAAATGACCAGCAACTTGAAGCAACAATTTGGATTATGTCTACTCTGCTAATATCAATTTTTTTTAAAACGGACAAAAAAAGACTGACTTTGCACTATTGAGCAATGTACAATAGTGCAAACTTAGCAAAAGTGTATGAGGGCCACCATCTTTATGCACATCCGCTATTCAGTAATTGCCTTACTGTTAGGTATCAATTTGGCTGCCGACTAACTGACCCTCATTAACTGGTTAACAAGCGGTTACATTTTTCACAAATAGTAAAATGTGACAGAAAATACTATCAGAGATCTTTATATAATGACGAGAAGCTTATTTCAGCGCCCTAACAAAAAGGCAGTCCTCCCAAGGCTGGAAGGCAGGCGACAGAAATGCATTGGGCTTGTTTTGATAAGATTCTGGCGAGAGCTGAACCTCTCACTTAGCCTCTTCCTCTCTGATACTATGCATGCATACAAGGACCGGACATTTTTCATTAAGAGCTTAATGGAAACATGTAACAATAGCAAGCCTATTGTGTCACAGACAAAATGCTATAGCCTTTATTTGAACATGCAACTCCTGTAATGTAGCAGCTAATAAGTCATTTTAAAACATTTGCCAAAATGCAATTAGCTGGAAAGCAGCATTCTAAACAGCACGCCTAATGCGAGAGTCGTTCCATATGTGACAGAGATCAACATATCAGAAACTTAGAAAGAAGGGGACAATATATATCAACGACAAGGATGAGTTGCTTTTACGATTGTGCCTTCGGCTTCCGGACAATGAAAGAAAGTCGATATGAAAACCAACAGAACAGGAGAGAAATGCTGGTTAATGGCATCAGGAAGTCTTTATAAACTAATTGCCTCCACGTTTCTATGGATGGATTTTCGCAAGGCTACTTTGAAGCAAGGTAAGACATGCCTCATTATTTGAAGTCAAATGTTAACTTTCAGATAATTACTGCCTCAAGTTCACATTGCAAAGTGGTGGGTGACGCACTAATAGCCTGCCTACTGTTGATGATAGCCTATGCACTCAAATGGCAAATGGGAGACGTACTTTAATTACGAGTTGAAATTGAAAAATAAAAATAGTTATTTTTAAATCGTGGCCATCAAAGTTAAAACACGTGATTGCATATAGAATATGTATTTGTTGCGCTTTGTTGACTGGGCTTACAAAAGCACGTTTCACACCAGTGAGGAACTACTCTGGCGCTCTCTGACAGGTTGTAAGATATTCCGCTCCTCAAACTAGGCTCAAACTGTACACGTTTGATAAATAAGATGCATGATGACTAACAAAAATACACACGTGCTAATTTAATTCCACACAATTATGCAAATGAACCTATAGACCGATAAGCATGACCGATCAAATGTATTTTCAGGGGCCAGATGACCAGTTAAAATCCCTACCTCCTGCATATTTCTCTCAATACTACAAACTAGAGGTCGACCGATTAATTAGCGCCGATTTCAAGTTTTCATAACAATCGGAAATCGGTATTTCTGGACACAGATTTGGCCGACACCTTTATTTAACTAGGCAAGTCAGTTAACTTCTTAAGGTATTGGGGGCAGCATTTTCACTTTTGGATAAATAGCATGCCCAATTTCAACTTCCTGCTACTCATGCCAAGAATATAAGATATGCATATTATTAATAGATTTGGATAGAAAACACTGAAGTTTCTAAAACTGTTTGAATCATGTGTGAGTATAACAGAACTTAAGTAGCAGGCAAAACCCCGAGGACTAACCGTTCAGAATTATTATTATTTTTTTTTTTACGAGGTCTCTGTCTGTTCAGTGAATTCTCATTGGCAAACAATATTTCTTAGGAACTTGTTTTCAGTTCCTACCGCTTCCACTGGATGTCACCAGTCTTTGGAATTTGGTTGAGGTTATTCATTTGTGCAATGAAGAAGTACGGCCATCTAGGAACTGCGTAACACTGTTGAGAGTTGCGCAAGACTTAAAAAGTAGCTTGGTTTGTTGTCTTCCTGTATTGAACACAGATAGACCCGTCTTCAATTTGATCAATTTTTAACGTTTAAAAATACCTAAAGTTGTATTACAAAAGTAGTTTGAAATATTTTGGCAAAGTTTATAGGTAACTTTTGAAATATTTTGTAGTGATGTTTTGGAAGCTGTTTTTTTCTGGATCAAACGCGCCAAATAAATGGACATTTTGGATATATATGGACGGACAAATTTTGATGTTTATGGGACATATTGGAGTGCCAACAAAAGAAGCTCGTCAAAGGTAAGGCATGTTTTATTTCCTGCGTTTTGTGTAGCGCCTGCACGGTTGAAATATGCTACCTTCTTTGTTTACTGTTGTGCTATCATCAGATAATAGCTTCTTATGCTTTCGCCGAAAAGCCTTTTTAAAATCTGACATGTTGGCTGGATTCACAACGAGTGTAGCTTTAATTGAGTATCTTATGATTTAATGAAAGTTAGATTTTTCCCTGGCTTTTGGCCAAGTGGGACGCAAGCGTCCCCTATACCATAAGAAGTTAAGAACACATTCTTATTTTCAATGACGGCCTAGGAACGGTGGGTTAACTGCCTTATTCAGGGGCAGAATGACAGATTTTTACCGGGGATTCAATCTTGCAACCTTACGGTTTACTAGTCCAACGCTCTAACCACCTGCCTTACATTGCACTCCACGAGGAGCCTGCCTGTTATGCGAATGCAGTAAGAAGCCAAGGTAAGTTGCTAGCTAGCATTAAACTTTTTTTTTACAAAAAAAAAAACAATCATAATCACTAGTTAACTACACATGGTTGATGATATTACTAGTTTATCTAGCGTGTCCTACGTTGCATATAATCGATGTGGTGCGCATTTGCGAAAAAGGACTGTCGTTACTCCAACGTGTACCTAACCATAAACATCAATGCCTTAAAATCAATACACAAGTATATATTTTTAAACCTGCATATTTAGTTAATATTGTCTGCTAACATGAATTTATTTTAACTAGGGTAATTGTGTCACTTCTCTTGCAACAGAGTCAGGGTATATGCAGCAGTTTGGGCCGCCTGGCTCGTTGCGAACTAATTTTCCAGAATTTTACTTAATTATGACATAACATTGCACAGTCTTCAATGTAACAGGAATATTTAGACTTATGGATGCCACCCGTTAGATAAAATACGTAATGGTTCCGTATTTCACTGAAAGAATAAACGTTTTGTTTTCGAAATTATAGTTTCCGGATTCGACCATATTAATGACCTAAGGCTCGTATTTCTGTCTGTTATAATTAAGTCTGATTTGATAGAGCAGTCTGACTGAGCGATGGTAGGCAGCAGCAGGCTCATAAGCATTCATTCAAACAGCACTTTCGTGCGTTTTGCCAGCAGCTCTTAGCAATGCTTCCAGCATTGAGCTGTTTATGACTTCAAGCCTATCAACTCCCGAGATTAGGCTGGTGTAATCATTGTGAAATGCTTAGTTAGTTAGCGGGGTGCGCACTAATAGCGTTGGGGTAGTTGTTCCCCGCAGCATTTGTGGAGCGATGGGTAACGATGCGTCGAGGGTGGCTGTTGTCGATGTGTTCCTGGTTCGACCCAGGTAGGGGCGAGGAGAGGGACGGAAGCTATACTGTTACACTGGCAATACTAAAGTGCCTATAAGAACATCCAATAGTCAAAAGTATATGAAATACAAATGGTATAGAGAGAAATAGTCCTATAATTCCTACAACCTAAAACTTCTTACCTGGGAATATTGAAGACTCATGTTAAAAGGAACCACCAGCTTTCATATGTTCTCATGTTCTGAGCAAGGAACTTAAACGTTAGCTTTTTTTACATGGCACATATTGCACTTTTGCATTCTTCTCCAACACTTTGTTTTTGCATTATTTAAACCAAATTGAACATGTTTCATTATTTATTTGAGGGTAAATTGATTTTATTGATGTATTATATTAAGTTAAAATAAGTGTTCATTCAGTATTGTTGTACTTGTCATTATTACAAATAAAAAATGTAAACAAATATTTAAATTAAAAATCGGCCGATTTATCGGTATCAGCTTTTTTTGGTCCTCCAATAATTGATATCGGTATCGTCGTTGAAAAATCATATTCTATTTGGAGCCATCTGCCATGGAAAAAGGACAGGATTTATTATTCTTCACACAACATAATTGCAGGGCTGGTTGCAATTCTGAGGTGACATAAAATCTCATTTGAGAGGGAAATACCCCTTTTGCTGGCCACAAGTTTGGGGTGAGGTTGAAACGTACACAGAGGTTTCCACCAAAATATTTCACGTGGTAGTGTTTTTTATAGTTGTGCGAAAACACAAAGTGAAACTTTTTACCGTTGCCTAAGTAGAATTTGTGTTCTAATTTTAGTGTGGCCCATTTAGACAAGAAGGGTTGCAGTTCCTTATTGAAACTCTGGCAACTTGCATTCTGCCTGACAGGAACGGCATCTTTCCACAAATTTAAGTGAATTAGACAAATTCAAGTGAATTACAACTGTGGCCCAGATGACTTACCATGTCAACTTGCCTATTGCGGTGTGTGACTCTCTCAAGTGTTCCCCCCCCCCTAAATGGTCCTCTAAAAATGGTTGGCATATTTGAGTTGCCCTCAGCACCCAGCGAACACACATGTTCAACCCCAAAGTAATGGAGGCGGCCCGACTCCATTTCCCTTGTCCTCACATCTCATGCTCTGAGCCTGTCCCCCTGCGAGCATCTGCACCACCAAGATGAAGGAAGTGCCAACATTTGCTGAGCGGTGACAGTTTCAGGTTGCGGAACAGATCAAATGTCACAACAGTGGAAAATCATTGTGATTGGATCACCGAGCTAACAGCTGGCATGGTATGGTTGAACAACGATAGGAGCGAGGTTAACCCTTTGTGCACAACAACAGCAAAACCCTTACTAAGTAAGAGAAGACCAAAGAAATCTATTGGGGTTTCACCTAGAACCGTATACGAAGATGTTTGTCATAAAAAAGCTCAGCAGTTATTCCTTTCCAGGGAGCAGAAAATGAGATGTAACAGACCTCTATGGCCAAACGGTGCAAATGTTATCTGTTGATGGACTTTCAAGCAATTCTCCCCAAACTAAGGAAACCCTCTTGGTCATGGTTGGCACTTTGAACCCCTCTACATGCCAACTTACTTGTTGTGAGTCAAGGACAGCCATTCCAGGGATCCCTCTGCTATGGTCTTGCTGGTGCAGATGGGGGTATTTTTAGCATCCTACAGACTACCCCTTCCTGTCCCCATTCCCCACTCTGGCCCCTGCTGAAGTGGGTCAGGGCGTGTAAATGTGGAGGGTACAAAGCAGAGGCAGGCACCCAGCCTTACTCATGTCATGCAGCATGGTTCAGTGCTATCAGCGCGCCACTTCACACTAGAGACTGGGCACTTCTCTACTCTGTGTTCTACATGACCAGCCTGCCAATTCACGACACCATGCAGAGGTGTCCCTGCCCGGCGTCAACTCTACGACACACTTCCTCTTCCCAGTGCTCTTCTGCTCATTTAATCGAGATTTGTGATGGTCTCTTGGGGGACATTTAAAAATCGTCCTTTGCGTCTCCACTTTCCCTTCTGTATAAGCAAATGGAATAAATTGAGCATCTTCTGGGTTTTTAAAGGGGATAGAGGTAGATTTATTGAGGCTATGGTTTAATTTAACTTGTATGTTCTTCATATTCAAGAGCAAGCCATCTTTGAAGTTGAGCCTTTGCGCTCCACTTTTTAACTGACTCTGCTGGGCAGCTCTACGGCCTGAGGTAGGGGGTATAACATATTTTACGATATCCTGGTATTGATGCCAGTTTGGGTTTTTACTTTACGTTCTATAAACGGGATTTGAATGTTTGATTTGTTAAATGTGATATGCCGTGTGTAATGTCCATTTTGATAGTTTACTCCGCTACTTGAGTCATCTCTCTCCGGCAGCACTTTCCACACAGACATAGCACCACCCCGTCACTCAAGGAGCGCATTTGTTGTTGCTTGACCAGAGACACTGGCAACCTAGAATTACACTTAGCAAGTTGGGCCTAAATCATGTTAGCTGGCTAGCTAATAAATGTACTGGGTCAAAGCAAACGTAACAAGCTTTACAGCCTGATAATACAAGTGATGGTGTAGACCTAAATCCTCATGTTGCTTGTGCAACAGTATCTTCTAAATCAAAGAGGTATACGTGAAGCATGAATATGTTAGCTACGTGAAGTAGCTAAGAGAAATCATTTAATGTAGCCAAAAAATACAGGGTCCCCTAGGAAACACTTATCAACACTTGGTTCCAACCCTATTTAAATAACTCCTACCTGGCATTTTCATACTAAAACACTGTAATCAAAGTGCCCACTATTATATTCTAACTATAGAATTATATAAATATAATGTTTTACTCTAAATAGCAAGTGAAATCGCAACATGTGGTTAAAAATAAGGCCTAAATGTTTTGCCCATGTCGTGCAGCCCTACATGGCAGTGTAGAAATTATCTCAAATGGGTGCAAGAAATGCAACAAAAATATTTTAGTTGAATTGAACTGTATAAAATAATCAGAATGAGAAAGAGCTATTGAACGATCTTAGAAAGTTTGTTTCCACCTTAGGGTCACGCACCACTCATAAAGCAAATTCAGAACTTGTATAATTCTAAAACATTAAATACCGTAAAAAACATATGATATTTTGCCATATCGCCCAGCGCTAGTCTAAGGTCATGCTGCCCTGACATTTACTACCATTGTGTGACCAGCTGCCCCCACTATTTCTAATTCGCCATGGGGTTTCCTCCTATTTAGGTCAAATGTTGTGCTCCTTGATTGGGTTTAAACAAATATGCTGGGTGGTCAATTGAGATTGTAGCCTACAGATTAAAAATGCATTTACCAGGCTAATTTCAAACAAAATAAGATTGCATGCGTGTCTCTCTCTAGGCTATCCAACAGGACCGTTTTCTTATATGCAGACTGACAGTTTTGCACACTCTTGCAACCTTTCAACCAGCTTCATGAGGTAGTCACCTGGAATGCATTTCAATTAACAGGTGTGCCTTGTTAAAAGTTAATTTGTGGAATTTAATTTTCTTCTTAATGCATTTGAGCCAATCAGTTGTGTTGTGACCAGGTAGGGGTTGTATACAGAAGATAGCCCTATTTGGTAAAAGACCATGTCCATATGTCAAGAACAGCTCAAATAAGCAAAGGGAAACGACAATCCATCATTACTTTATGACATGAAGGTCAGTCAATACGGAAAATGTCAAGAACTTTGACAGTGCAGTCGCAAAAACCTTCAAGCGCTATGATGAAACAGGCTCTAGTGAGGACCACCACAGGAAAAGACCCAGAGTTACCTATGCTGAAGAGGATAAGTTCATTAGAGTTACCAGCCTCAGAAATTACAGCCCAAATAAGTGTTTCATAGAGTTCAAGAAAAACTTCAACTTTTCAGAGGAGACTGTGAATTAGACCTTCATTTAATTGTATTATTATTTATTTGTTAAATTTAACCTTTATTTAACTAGGCAAATCAGTTAAGAACAAATTCTTATTTACAATGGCAGGGTAGCCTAGTGGTTAGAGCGTTGGACTAGTAACCGGAAGGTTGCAAGTTCAAACCCCCGTGCTGACAAGGTACAAAATCTGTCGTTCTGCCCCTGAACAGGCAGTTAACCCACTGTTCCTAGGCCGTCAATTGAAAATAAGAATTTGTTCTTAATTGACTTGCTTAAAGGTTAAAAAAATAACATTTTAAATGACGGCCAAACCCAGACGATGCTGGACAAATTGTGGGCCGCCCTGTGGAACTCCCAATCACAGCCGGATGTGATACAGCCTGGACTCGAACCAGGGACTGTAGTGATGCCTCTTGTACTGAGATGCAATGCCTTAGACCGCTGCACCACTCGTGAGCGGTCTAAGGCACTGGTCAGATTGCTGCAAGAAACCACTACTAAAAAACACCAATAAGAAGACGACACTTGCTTGGGCTAAGAAACACTGACGGAATTTGTAAATGTCTTTGTGAGACGCAGAGTAGGTGAACGGATGATCTCTGCACGAGTGGTTCCCACTGTGAAGCATAGAGGTGGTGGTGTGATGGCCCTTTGCTGGTAACACTGTCAGTGATTTATTTAGAATTCAAAAGTAGGGCTGGGCGATATGGCCAAAATCTTATATCCAGATATAGGTCATTTCATATCCTGATAATGACACATCACGATATAGCACATTTCCTGTAAAATCAATGAATAAATAGTGTATATAAAATGACCACATGTAAAGGCCTATTTTTTATTACATTTTGAATTATACTTAACAAATTAAATATTTGCATTTTATACCTTGGGTTGAGTGTTTGCATCTCACGAAACGCCTGTTTCTCGAACGTGTAAATTGGGGCCATGTCTTTGCAGATGTAAGTTGTAACGGCAGCTGTTACCTCCTTCCATCTTCGTGATTCTTTGCCATATGCTGTGCCACGGGCAAAAGCCTCTTGCAACGTCTGAGTCCGGGGTTTGTTTTGAGCACCCGACTGTACTTTTTGGGGTCTCATCCATAGACTCTCTCCATACTGTTTCACATGATTTTTGTGTAGGTGCTAAGATAGGCTAGTGGTGTTTGAGCCTGTTGTCGGGACCGGCCTGCGGCATATTTTGCAGGGGAAGGTTTTCTAGTTCGTGTCAAACCTTTCATACCCAAACCATGACAATGCGACCAAAGTAGCCCCTCTTTTAGGTGCGGTCTCCGTGCCACGTTCACTCATGTGTTGCAAATTTCCTTCCACACGTGTCCAATTGATAATATGAAACGATAGACGTTTTTCTATCGTCACACAATATATATCGTCATACCTAATTCAAAGCACACAAAACCAGCATGGCTACCACAGCATTCTGCAGCAATACGCCATTCCATCTGGTTTGCGCTTAGTGGGACAATCATTTTTTTCCCAACAGGACAATGACCCAACACACCTCCAGGCTGTGTAAGGGCTATTTGACCAAGGAGAGTAATGGAGTGCTGGTTGCTGTTGGTTACTACATGATTCCATGTGTTATTTCATAGTGAAGACATCAAAACTATTATTCTACAATGTAAAAAATAGTAAAACCCTAAATTAAGAAAACTATTTTTAATATCGCTCTATGCCATTTGATTAAAAAGAGAACACCTGAGAATGCCGATAGAGAAGGAAATATGAGCTTGTGTGTCTGTTTAGACTTGAGCCTAATTGAGCCAGCATGAGTCAGACTCGACTTGCCTTTAAACAGCAGTGTGGAATATCCTTGCCCTTACAATATTGAGGAGATACGCATCGCACCAGCGTGAGTAAAAAGCAGCATTGTACAATGTAGGCCTACTTAATAGTACAGCAGACTATATTGAGCTGTCTATGATAGCCTACATGGGGTTGAATGTCACCTCAGATGAATGTGACAACAGCTCCATTGTCTTTTACATAACCAATTGTGCCTTTTGGCAGTAGGAGTCTCCGTTAGTAAGTTTCTATAGTAGGTCTTACAATAGTAAGACAAAAGGAGGATTATAGTAGCCATTTCTTAGATTTGATGCAGAATGTTAGATTTCCTGACAATTATAGACCTTGTTCAACATGAGGGGGAAATACAGTTTAGCAGGTAGCCAGTTGAGTGAGCACGCATCAGGCAGCCCTGCCAGGGTCCATGTCCACGATGAGTCTGGGATGCAGTGTCGACAAGGCCAAATCATTACCTGGAATAGACAGCACGTTGTCCGAAACTTTGTTTAACAGGATAATTATGTTACATCATAGTACCTACCTAATCCTAATAGTACCTATTCGCTGATAAACAAGCATATTACACGTGTTATACTTTGACACCTGTCTATTCTAAATGCCATCAATATTAACTACAAAGTCTACTGCTGCTCAATAATCCTAATTTACCAAGAAATGTTTTCCTATATTTACCAAGAAATGTAATCCTATAGCTATTGTACTGAGGTAGTATCGGCCTACCAATTTAATTAGGTTAAAACCTCTGACTGAACCACAACCACTCAAAGGCCTACTTTCCAAAACAATGTAAGACCAGAGACACCAGAGACAGACTTCAAATCCTATTCAGTACTAGTACTAATAAGTCAGCCGATCGTGAAACTCCTCATGAATCATTGGCATAGAAATCCTATGCAATTCACAGAACATACATCTGTTTTAATAATTGAACAGGGACCACAGCTGACCAATACCATGCAAGTGAGAAGGTTTTTATTGCTGTATGCTCAGTTTTACTCTGCTGCACTGCTTATGGTTCATTCCTGAGTGATATACAGTTTTGGTTAAAACTACAGCCTCAGACACAGTCAAAGGTTGTTGTTTTTTATGGCCAAAATGTGTGGATCTATAAAAGGCAAATGTCTAGAATATAGAAATCACACTCCTATTGAATGCCATGAATGTATTCAGAATGCAACGAAATCTTGATCAAATTGACAGCAGTCAGCAGAGAACAGCAGGGACTGAGAGACTGAAAAACAGCTTCTACCTCAAGGCCATCAGACTGTTAAACAGCCACCACTAACATTGAGTGGCTGCTGCCACATGTAAAAAATGTATCACTAGCTACTTTAAAACAATGTCACTTAATATAATGTTTATATACCCTACATTACTCATCTTATACAGTATATACTGTACTCTATACCACCTACTGCATCTTGCCATCTTTATGTAATACATGCATCACTAGCCACTTTAAACAATGCCACTTAATATAATGTTTACATACCCTACATTACTCATCTTATAAGTATATACTGTACTCTATACCACCTACTGCATCTTGCCATCTTTATGTAATACATGTATCACTAGCCACTTTAAACAATGCCACTTAATATAATGTTTACATACCCTACATTACTCATCTCATATGTATATACTGCACTCGATACCATCTACTACATCTTGCCTATGCCATTCTGTACCATCACTCATTCATATATCTTTATGTACATATTCTTCATCCCTTTACACTTGGGTGTATAAAGTAGCTGTTGTGAAATTGTTAGGTTAGATTACTCGTTGGTTATTACTGCATTGTCTGAACTAGAAGCACAAGCATTTCGCTACACTCACATTAACATCTGCTAACCATGTGTATGTGACAAATAAAATTTGATAACAACGATATTTCACATATCAGAACACCCTGACACCAAAAAAATCTTAAAATCATATCCTACACTGATATGGGTTAAAAACGTTATTTTATACAACGTGTCCAATGATCACCATACCTCTCTTACATGACTACAGCATTGTAAATTCTTCAAATATTATAGCATATGTATTGTGGATGCATATTAATGCACATTACTAGACTTCAATACAAGCGTTGCACAGATCAATGGAATCCCCAATGTTTGCAATTTGATGACACAGATTCTCAAACGATAAGTGATCGTAATCCAGATGGTCAACCAGCAGCGTTGATTCGAAGCTCAGCATTCAGCAGAGACTAGAATGCATTGCTGGCAAAGTGCAGCACGCCGGGTGCCATTTAATAGGATAAGGACTGATCCCTTCTGTTAGACATCAAAACGTGATAGCTCGTCGCCTATCACACTGGGACCAGTACATAAGCTCTGCAATAGAAAAAGATGTAGAAAATTGCCTTTGGACTATCTGTAGTCAAGGTCAAATGATTGGTTACGTTGCCTTGTCATAACGTGAACAAATAATCACGCTCGAGGTTGGTAGCTAATGGTGGCACACTGAGCGAAAAGAAAGCATGACAGGATAATGGATCTGTCGTAGCTAGTTAGATGGATCCGCTATGGACACTGCTACAACTAAATAGATATACCGGCGGTAATGTAACTTGTTAACGTTAGCTGTACTAGGTTGACATTTCGGCATCTCATCTGGCATCCAGAGTGCATATCACCAAGCTGATATGTATGACAGGTTTCAAAGACGGAGTTCAGACAGAAGTGCTAGTATCTAACTTAACGATGTGTTGCGGCGTAGCAACCGTTGCAAAACATGTAACGTTAAAGGTAGGTTGGCCAATGTTAGCAGCTGGTGCACTAACGCTTCACCTAGCTAGCTACAGTATATCCTTCATTTAACTGGATAACGTTAGCTATCAGTCAGGACTGTTACCTAGCTAGCTATGTCACAAGTCAACCACTGGCTAACCAACTGTGCAGAACCGACGAGTGCAGTGGAATAACACCATGGAATAATTTCAAGTGGAGTACCCATCGCCGTCAAGGCTTAACGTTAGGTAGCTAACCGGCAAAATTGCCAATGTAACAAAGCGAAATGTAAGGCAACCAAGGTTCATTTTCAATTGAGAAATTGTAACTTATGTATAAAATGTAACAGTGCCATAAAGCAACGGACGTAGTCCTTTTGCGGCAAGAAAGCTAACCAAAGTTACGCTAACCTAACTGTTACAGGTTATTGACTCATTATGAGCACACTGCATGTGTCAAGTCAACTATTAGCCAACTAACGTCACGTTAATAACAAATTCAGGCGGAATAAAAAGAACCCAGCAATTAAGATTCTGAATTAATTAAATTGGAGTCCGAGTCGACCAGCATGGCTGGACTCATAACGTTCACATAGCTAGCTACTCACGCAAATAATTCAACAAGCTATTTCAGGCACTTGGTTATTTCAAGTCGTTTTCACCACGACTTTTGCTTCTTCTTCACTCCTTAGTACAGTAGAGGTTAGGCGTCAACCTCCACCTCCTGTCCACGAGCTCCTCCAAAGCTAGTGTCGAACCCATTTCAAAATAACGTTACACCGCTAACGTTATTTAGCTACACAACTTTTCAACCAGTCACCCGCGAGTTGTATTTTCGCACGTTACAATAAATTCCATTAACTTGTCAATAAGATCCTGTTCTGGAAAACGTTAGGTAGGTTAATGTCCGAAGCAAATTGTGGTGTAAAGAACAAGAAGCTCAATGTCAGTTGTTCCATCTTCTTACCCAAATAGAAGCTAGCTTGCAAGCTAGACATGAACTCACGAGCAGCTGCACTGAGCTAGCTAACGTTTACCGTTAAACTAAAACTGTAGTAAGGAGATAAAACCAAACCGGTTCGCTATTGCTTACCAGAATCAAAGCTTGGCTTGTGTCCATGTTGTTACTTATGGAAATATATATTTGTGTGCAAAAAAAAAATCAAACGAAGTACTTACTCCGTTTTCCGAATATTACCTCTGAGACCTTCCTCTCTTTCCCTCTCCTCAGTATCTCACTACAGACTGCCCCTCTTTCCCGATCTGTAGTAAAAATCCCGCCCACTACACTGTCACAACATCGCAAGGGACATGTGATTCACGTCAGGGGGATGGGCAATAACTCCAATATAGATCCCCATTGGCTTAACCAACATTTCAGTCGCCCGTGGAAACGGTACGTCATCAATTCCGTTCACGGATGGAGATCCTCTTGCACCCACTTTTTGCCCGGTCTTACTTTATAAGAATCTGATGCGTGCAAAAATCAGTTCTTACATCGTATGATTTAACCAGCATTAAATGAGCACTGACATCTGTTTATTTGTGTGTGCATCTCCCTGGCCCCGTCGGTTGTGTAGCTCCGCCCAACTTCCCGGCTGCTCATCAAACCTGACGTCATTCTTTCCATGACGTCGCGATTTTTCTATCTATTCAATGCTTTAGTGTTTGATTCTTCAGCACATAAGGGTGAAGGAGCGATACAGTCGTTTGAAATGGGCTATAGAATCTGTCTATTATATTGCAGTAAAAATATATATATATATGTATATATATAGCACAATTCAAGTCTGAATCACAAGTACTGACTATCTGAATAGCCTACCGACACACACACAAAGCATGCATTGCATTGTACACCAAAAGCTGTTCTGAAATAGTGGCACCTTGTTCTCTTCCAACACTGCAGGACTTACTCATATTAAACATAAGGCTAAAATTTCAAAGTACAGAGTACATAACATCTTGCACTAAACTTCAGCATATTACATTTTCCCACCCTGGCTCCCCAGGCTTTAGTGTCATTAATCTGAGTTTAACAATGAAGCTCTACATTACCTCTGATTCAATCCATTGATAGTTGTTAACTTCAGATAGCGGGGTTGTTCCTGGAATGAGGGTGTGATATCAGGTTGTAAACGGGTTGATGTCACATTTCCAGAGGCACACAGGAGATGCCATGAGAGGTGCAAGAGAGCTGTGTGTGTGAGCCTCGGTGGACAAGGTCGCCCTTGAATGTGTGTGTGTACAGTACATGCACTTCTGTGTGTGTGTGGGAGTGTGTAGGTGCACGAGTGTGTGTGTGTGTGTGTGTGTGTGTGTGTGTGTGTGTGTGTGTGTGTGTGTGTGTGTGTGTGTGTGTGTGTGTGTGTGTGTGTGTGTGTGTGTGTGTGTGTGTGTGTCGGAGTGTGTGTGTGTGTGTCGGAGTGTGATGTCTGGCTACCATTGATCTGTGTATTCTCTGCACCCATTATCAGACCCATATTGGTCTGAGTATACATAATGCTGCATAATCTCTGCCAGACTGGCTCTATGATTATAACATCAACGCAATGCATGCAGGCCTTCAACTGTCTATAGATTGTACATATTATTTGACTGGCATCCATAGCCATATATTAGCTACTCTTCACTTAATGGGTCCAATTTTTTAACACAAAAAAACATTGCTGCACTTCTTCAATTTACCGCTCTGGATTTATAAACAGGAGAAAGAAGTTGTTTAAACGTTGTGTAATTTGGACCTAAATCTTGTAATGTTCAATCGGTAGCTCTGAATCACAAACCAGTGTTAGGGAGGAAGAGAACAGAGAGAGGGGAAGGAAATGAACACAACATAAATATCTCCAGTCCTCCATTTTCAGCGTCCCTCTCATCCGTCTCTGGGACTGGGTGTCAATGACCGCTGTTGACTTGAAGTTCAAACCAGAAGCATTTCACCACAGGAGTTATACAGCTGATATCTTTTCAAAAGTAATATGTAGGTCTCTCATGAGCCACATGAGGCAAGCAAACAAGTTTCCTTGCAGGCCTTCCAAATCTTGCGGAGCTGTGGGAAAACTCGTATCCTATTTTTATGTGTGCCAGTTTCCAGTTCTCTCTCCCCCTCTCTCATACACACACAGCTCAGCTTTAGAGGCTCTCATTTCGGGCCTCTCCGATTGGAGGCCTGTAGCATTGTGCCCGGTCCTCGAGCAGATGTCCCTCTAAAATGGCGAGCAGAGCAATTTTGATTGGCAACATCCAAAATAGCACCCTATTCCCTATTTGGTGCACTACTTTTGTCCAGGGCCCATAAGGATCTAGTCAAAAGTAGTGCACTATGTATGGAATAGGGTGCCATTTGGGACACAGACCTTCTCTTTCCACCGCAGGCCCTAACTGTTTCACGCTATGGGTGATGATGTCGCTGGCTGCCATGGAAAAAAGAGATCCACACTTCAAATTTGATGAGGTTGAGTGCCCCCCCCCCCCCCCCCACACACACACACACACACACACACATACTGCAGAGACAAAATTAAGCATGCCCACACACACATGCTTGCCCGCCCGCCCGCCCGCCCGCCTGCCCGCCTTCCCTCACACACACACACACACACACACACACACACACACACACACACACACACACACACACACACACACACACACACACACACACACACACACACACACAGGTGTTTTGGGACTATGAGAAAGTCATTAGGAATAGTTCATTAAAAGTTGGGTGGGTAAATCAAATAAGAGCATGATTTATTGCAGTGGAGGATGCCATCCATTCTCTGAGCGTCTTTCCGTAACATGATTTGTTCTCCCATTACTAGCAAGCTAAACAATGTTTGTAGTCGCTATTGTTTATCTAAGTATGACAGCCAATGAATTTGAATTATGCTCTATGCTAACATTCTGCATGTTTGCTCAGTTGAGCTCACTTTAACAGTGGTTAAATCCATTTAAAGACTTTGGGAATGGTCTTAATGTGCAGAAATGAACAAAACCCATTTCGCAACAGGCAATGAAGCTTATTAACTGTTCCAAGCAGGGCTTTCTGAGACAATCCAGATTGTCTGGTCATTAGAGCAATGGATAAAGACAACAAATGATTTACTTTATGAAGGGACAGTTTCAGCCAGTGTATGCTTTGGGCACTTTAAAATACCTTGGCTTAATTTCCTTACAATACAACATATATTACTAAATCAACTATTTAATCATTGTTGAAATAAACAATTAAAAAACCTTAAACCAGAGTTGATATTTTCAAAGGGGTTTTGGGACTTCAAGTCATAGAAATACAATTACCCATCTAACCATCACAGAACATTGACTTGAATGAAAAGGTGTCTGGTTAGACTGTTAACTCTCCTTCCAGACTCACATTAAGCATCTCCAATCCAAAATTAAATCTAGAATCGGCTTCTTATTTCGCAACAAAGCCTCCTTCACTCATGCCGCCAAACATACCCTCGTAAAACTGACTATGCTACCAATCCTTGTCTTCGGCGATGTCATTTTGTCATGTCTTCCGCCCGAAGTTGGTCCCTCTCCTTGTGCGGGCAATGTTCGGCGGTCGACGTCACCGGTTTTCTAGTCGCCACCGATCCACTTTTCATTTTCCATTTGTTTTGTCTTCATTGTACACACCTGGTTTCCATTCCATAATTATATGTTCCCTATTTAACCATCTGGTTCTCCCCTTGTTTTTGTGTGTGTTTGTTCGTTGGAAGTTGTCTTGTATTTTGTGAGCTGGTATATTTTTCCTTCTTGGAATATTTTGTTGTGTTTTTGAGTAAAGTTACGAGTATTACTCATCTCGGTGTCCTGCTCCTGACTCCGCCTTACCTGCTTCACCTAGACACTTGACACATTTACAAAATAGCCCCCAACACTCTACTCAGCAAACTGGATGCAGTCTATCACAGTGCCATCCGTTTTGTCACCAAAGCCCCATATACTACCCACCACTGCGACCTGCATGCTCTCGTTGGCTGGCCTTCACTCTATATCCGTCGCCAAACCCACTGGCTCCAGGTCATCTATAAGTCTCTGCTAGGTAAAGCCCCGCCTTATCTCAGCTCACTGGTCACCATAGCACCACCCACCCATAGCACACGCTCCAGCAGGTACAGTATATCACAAAAGTGAGTACACCCCTCACATTTTTGTCAATATTTGAGTATATATTTTCTTGTGACAACACTGAAGAAATGACACTTTGCTACAATGTAAAGTAGTGAGTGTACAGCTTGTATAACAGTGTAAATTTGCTGTCCCCTCAAAATAACTCAACACACAGCCATTAATGTCTAAACCGCTGGCAACAAAAGTGAGTACACCCCTAAGTGAAAATGTCCAAATTGGGCCCAAAGTGTCAATATTTTGTGTGGCCACCATCATTTTCCAGCACTGCCTTAACCCTCTTGGGCATGGAGTTCACCAGAGCTTCACAGGTTGCTACTGGAGTCCTCTTCCACTCCTCCATGACGACATCACTGAGCTGGTGGATGTTAGAGACCTTGCACTCCACCTTCCGTTTGAGGATGCCCCACAGATGCTCAATAGGGTTTAGGTCTGGAGACACGCTTGGCCAGTCCATCACCTTTACCCTCAGCTTCTTTAGCAAGGCAGTGGTCGTCTTGGAGGTGTGTTTTGGGTCGTTATCATGTTGGAATAATGCCCTGCCGCCCAGTCTCCGAAGGGAGGGGATCATGCTCTGCTTCAAATCAAATCAAATGTATTTATATAGAAAAACTCCCTAGAAAGGCCAAAACCTAGGAAGAAACCTAGAGAGGAACCAGACTATGTGGGGTGGCCAGTCCTCTTCTGGCTGTGCCGGGTGGAGATTATAACAGAACATGGCCAAGATGTCCAAATGTTCATAAATGACCAGCATGGTCCAATAATAATAAGGCAGAACAGTTGAAACTGGAGCAGCAGCACGGCCAGGTGGACTGGGGACAGCAAGGAGTCATCATGTCAGGTATTCCTACGGCATGGTCCTAGGGCTCAGGTCCTCCGAGAGAGAGAAAGAAAGAGAGAAAGAGAGAATTAAAGAGAGCACACTTAAATTCACACAGGACACCGAATAGGACAGGAGAAGTATTCCAGATATAACAAACTGACCCTAGCACTGACACATAAACTACTGCAGCATAAATACTGGAGGCTGAGACAGGAGGGGTCAGGAGACACTGTGGCCCCATCCGAGGACACCCCCGGACAGGGCCAAACAGGAAGGATATAACCCCACCCACTTTGCCAAAGCACAGCCCCCACACCACTAGAGGGATATCTTCAACCACCAACTTACCATCCTGAGACAAGGCTGAGTATAGCCCACAAAGATTTCCGCCACGGCACAACCCAAGGGGGGGCGCCAACCCAGACAAGACGATCACATCAGTTACTCAACCCACTCAGGTGACGCACCCCTCCCAGAGATGGTATGAGAGAGCCCCAGTAAGCCAGTTACTCAGCCCCTGTAATATGGTTAGAGGCAGAGAATCCCAGTGGAAAGAGGGGAACCGGCCAGGCAGAGACAGCAAGGGCGGTTCGTTGCTCCAGAGCCTTTCCGTTCACCTTTCCACTCCTGGGCCAGACTACACTCAATCATATGACCTACTGAAGAGATGAGTCTTCAGTAAAGACTTAAAGGTTGAGACCGAGTTTGCGTCTCTGACATGGGTAGGCAGACCGTTCCATAAAAATGGAGCTCTATAGGAGAAAGCCCTGCCTCCAGCTGTTTGCTTAGAAATTCTAGGGACAATTAGGAGGCCTGCGTCTTGTGGCCGTAGCGTACGTGTAGGTATGTACGGCAGGACCAAATCAGAGAGATAGGTGGGAGCAAGCCCATGTAATGCTTTGTAGGTTAGCAGTAAAATCTTGAAATCAGCCCTTGCTTTGACAGGAAGCCAGTGTAGGGAGGCTAGCACTGGAGTAATATGATCCAATTTTTTGGTTCTAGTCAGGATTCTAGCAGCCGTATTTAGCACTAAGTGAAGTTTATTTAGTGCTTTATCTGGGTAGCCGGAAAGTAGAGCATTGTAGTAGTCTAACCTAGAAGTGACAAAAGCATGGATTAATTTTTCTGCATAATTTTTGGACAGAAAGTTTCTGATTTTTGCAATGTTACGTAGATGGAAAAAAGCTGTCCTTGAAATGGTCTTGATATGTTCTTCAAAAGAGAGATCAGGGTCCAGAGTAACGCCAAGGTCCTTCACAGTTTTATTTGAGACGACTGTACAACCATTAAGATTCATTGTCAGATTCAACAGAAGATCTCTTTGTTTCTTGGGACCTAGAACAAGCATCTCTGTTTTGTCCGAGTTTAAAAGTAGAAAGTTTGCAGCCATCCACTTCCTTATGTCTGAAACACATGCTTCTAGCGAGGGCAATTTTGGGGCTTCACCATGTTTCATTGAAATGTACAGCTGTGTGTCATCTGCATAGCAGTGAAAGTATGTATGTCACAGTGCATGTTGGCATTCATGGTTCCCTCAATGAACTGTAGCTCCCCAGTGCCGGCAATACTCATGCAGCCCCAGACCATGACACTCCCACCACCATGCTTGACTGTAGGCAAGACACACTTGTCTTTGTACTCCTCACCTGGTTGCCGCCACACACGCTTGACACCATCTGAACCAAATAAGTTTATTGGTCTCATCAGACCACAGGACATGGTTCCAGTAATCCATGTCCTTAGTCTGCTTGTCTTCAGCAAACTGTTTGCGGGCTTTCTTGTGCATCATCTTTAGAAGAGGCTTCCTTCTGGGACGACAGCCATGCAGACCAATTTGATGCAGTGTACGGCGTATGGTCTGAGCACTGACAGGCTGACCCCCCACCCCTTCAACCTCTGCAGCAATGCTGGCAGCACTCATACGTCTATTTCCCAAAGACAACCTCTGGATATGACGCTGAGCACGTGCAATCAACTTCTTTGGTCGACCATGGCGAGGCCTGTTCTGAGTGGAACCTGTCCAGTTAAACTGCTGTATGGTCTTGGCCACCGTGCTGCAGCTCAGTTTCAGGGTCTTGGCAATCTTCTTATAGCCCAGGCCATCTTTATGTAGAGCAACATTTCTTTTTTTCAGATCCTCAGAGAGTTCTTTGCCATGAGGTGCCATGTTGAACTTCCAGTGACCAGTCAGTATGAGGGAGTGTGAGAGCGATGACACCACATTTAACACACCTGCTCCCCATTCACACCTGAGACCTTGAAACACTAACGAGTCACATGACACCGGGGAGGGAAAATGGCTAATTGGGCCCAATTTGGACATTTTCACTTACGGGTGTAATCACTTTTGTTGCCAGCGGTTTAGACATTAATGGCTGTGTGTTGAGTTATTTTGAGGGGACAGCAAATTTACACTGTTATACAAGCTGTACACTCACTACTTTACATTGTAGCAAAGTGTCATTTCTTCAGTGTTGTCACATGAAAAGATATACTCAAATATTTACAAAAATGTGAGGGGTGTACTCACTTTTGTGATATACTGTATATTGCACTGGTTATCCCCAAAGCCAACACCTCCTTTAGCCGCCTTTCCTTCCAGTTCTCTGCTGCCAATGACTGGAACAAATTGCAAAAATCTCTGAAGCTGGAGTCTTTTATCTCCCTCTCAAACTTTAAGCATCAGCTGTCTGAGCAGCTTACCGATCACTGTAGCTGTACACAGCCAATCTGTAAATTGCACACCCGACTACCTCAACCCCATATTATTGCTTACCCTCTTGCTCTTTGCACCCCAGTATCTCCACTTGCACATCATCATCTGCACATCTATCACTTCAGTAGTAATGCTAAATTGTAAATATTTTCGCCTCTAGGGCCTATTTATTGCCTACCTCCCTACTCTTCTACATTTGCACACACTGTACATAGATTTTTCGATTTTTCTTTTGTGTTATTGACAGTACATTTGTTTATGTGTAACTCTGTGTTTTTGTCGCACTGCTTTGCTTTATCTTGGCCAGGTCGCAGTTGTAAATGAGAACTTGTTCTCAACTGGCCTACCTGGTTAAATTAAGGTGAAATACATTTTAAAAAATATATATAAAAAAAACAATGTCCATTCTAGTGATTCTATCCTTGTGGTTTATCTTATCCAAACGTTTCCCAAAAGCTGAAGGCTTTATCAACCCGGTTTGGTTGATTCAGCCCCTCTGTGGAAATAGTTCTTACATTTTTCTGCCTTGCATGACACTTTAAATGTCAAGTGTCATTATAAACCACTGTGCATGTTAATGTGTTCACACCCTGTGGCTAAAGATAGTGACAAACCACACCAATCTATAAAAAGAGGAAATTCTAATAAGATGCATTTCCGCATTGTATAAAGTTTGACATAATCAAATGATCTAGCAGTGAGAGACTTATCCCCAGAAGACCAAAAGATATGAGAGTCATCTACTCTAAAGTTGATATTTCAGAGAAGCCAAGCAAATATACCCAAGATGGCCGCCGTCTAGCGTTTATCCTAACACAGACAGTAATTATGGGGCTCCACAGACAGACATTGGAGTGAGAAAGCAGATGAATAGCCTAATTATGGGTTTAAAAGAACAACGTGTAGCAGGTGGCATTGTGCGTTTTTGGTTCCAGGCACATGGAGAGGGTGAACTTGGTAGCAGACCTCTTAGTGTATTATCACATTTTGTGATACTACTGGGGGTTGATAAGGGGAAAGGGGGAAACCTAGTCAGTTGCACAACTGAATGCATTCAACCAAAATGTGTCTTCCGCATTTAACCCAACCCCTCTGAAACAGAGATCTACTGGGATCTACTGTAGGACTACACAGGTAACAATACACTTAGGGAAATGTGAAAGTATGACAGCATATCGGGAAGAGAGATAGGAAATGTAGTCTTGACTACAATCATCATATAAAAGATAGATATACCTCCCGTTTGCTGTGCTGAACATGTTTCACCGAAACACATGACAGTGGCTCATTATCCCATCCACTCATGTACAGTAACGCTCTCCAGTCATGTTACCATTGATCGATGTTGAGAAAGCGGAAAGTGTGAACGTGGAAATTGCCAGGGTTCCGATCTGTCAGGACGTGCTGTGTTATGACTTCCTGTGGTCACCAATCTTTCTCCATGACTTTTGTTTCTTGAAACAGACCTTTGTTTCCGTTCGCTCAGCACATTGGCAGGGCGACTTCCTTCTTTTAGAGTGACTGGAGAGAGAGGGAGGAAAATAAGAAAAATCTGTCAAAAATGAAATAGACACAAACATTTGAATAGATACCCTACTTTGTGTGTTTATATACTGGCATTAACACAAAACATGAATGTGGCTATGGCCCCATCACACCCAAGGCTAATATAAGGATAGTATGAACAGAAATGTTGCAAGTCTGATGTAGAAGAGAAGCAGATATTTAGTTTTTTGTAAAAACATCCATTGATATAAACACAGATGGCACTGATAAGGTCCAAGTTGATGTGTTGAATCTCATCGCAGAATAAAGTAATGTTCAACAACAGAGTGGGTGCAATTACATTTCACACCTACATCTCCCCTATCTAAAGGACATAGAGGATTTGGTATCAAGAGGGTAGTGGTCATTAGGGTAGGACTGACTGTGCCTCAGCCCCAGCCAGTACTTAAGACAGTGTCTATATTATCAGACATTGCCTGTGTCCCAAATGGCTCCCTATTCCCTACATAGTGCACTTATTTTCACCAGAGCCCTATGCACGCTGTTCCCTATATAGTGCACTACGTTTGATAGATACGTTAGAGTAATATGTAAGGAATAGGGTGCCATTTAGGGTGCTGTCAAGGTTTATATCAAGGCATGTTGTTTGGTGGCCCACAGATCTTAATGAGAAACACTCATTCCATCAAGCATATCATCAGCCTGCCATAATTACCGTAATCACATTTTCCTAAAATCCGAGAAGGAGCAAACATGGGTTAGTGTGGTCTAGAGCTCCCAATTACCTCCACAAAGAACACACATACACTGCTGACACGGCAAAAGACGGGCAACGACAGCCCCCATATTTTCCACCAAGAGAAGTAGCAGTGGCCAAAACAGACACAGACACGTACGTACACACACACAAGGGCGACCTTGTCCCGCGAGGCTCACACACACCACGACCCTCAGAGCCCAAAGCCAGTGTGAGGCAGTAGTGTTAACTGCCTCACACCAGTTAGCTAGTGTAACAGTTAAGCTTCCGTCCTTCTCCTCGCCCCTACCTGGGCTCGAACCAGGGACCCTCTGCACACATCAACAACAGCCACCCTCGAAGCATCATTACCCAGCGCTCCACAAAAGCCACAGCCCTTGCAGAGCAAGGGGAACAACTACTTCAAGGTCTCAGAGTGAGTGACGTCACCGATTGAAACGCTATTAGCGCGCACCCCGCTAACTAGCTAACCATTTCACATCGGTTACATGAGCACAGGGTTAGGGGAGACAAAAGTGAAACGAGAGGTAGAGAGAGAGAAAGAGAGGGATAGAGAGGGGGAAAGAGAGGTAGAGAGAGAGAAAGAGAGGGATAGAGAGGGGGAAAGAGAGGGGTAGAGACAGAGAAAGAGAGGGATAGAAAGGGGGAAAGAGAGGTAGAGAGGGGGAAAGAGAGGGATAGAGAGGGGGAAAGAGAGGTAGAGAGAGAGAAAGAGAGGGATAGAGAGGGGGAAAGAGAGGGATAGAGCGAGAGAGAGAGAGAGAGAGAGAGGGATAGAGAGGGGGAAAGAGAGGGATAGAGAGAGAGAAAGAGAGGGATATAGAGGGGGAAAGAGAGGTAGAGAGAGAGAAAAAGAGGGATAGAGAGGGGGAAAGAGAGGGATAGAGAGGGGGAAAGAGAGAAAGAGAGGGATAGAGAGGGGGAAAGAGAGGGATATATATATATATATATATATAGAGAGAGAGAGAGAGAGAGAGGGATAGAGAGAGGGATAGAGAGGGAGAAAGGGTGGGATAGAGAGGGGGAAAGGGAGGGATAGAGAGGGGGAAAGAGAGGGGGTTTCTGTCCTGGTAATGTTTATGTTTCCGACTACTCCTGGAATTTACAGCAGCAGCCATTGACCAGGGCAATACAGCAACAGAGATGTGAACAGCCCTGCTAGATCCTGAGCTAGACCCGTCACCGATTGAAACGCTATTAGCGCGCACCCCGCTAACTAGCTAACCATTTCACATCGGTTACATGAGCACAGGGTTAGGGGAGACAAAAGTGAAACGAGAGGTAGAGAGAGAGAAAGAGAGGGATAGAGAGGGGGAAAGAGAGGTAGAGAGAGAGAAAGAGAGGGATAGAGAGGGGGAAAGAGAGGGATAGAGAGGGGGAAAGAGAGGGGTAGAGACAGAGAAATAGAGGGATAGAGAGGGGGAAAGAGAGGTAGAGAGGGGGAAAGAGAGGGATAGAGAGGGGGAAAGAGAGGTAGAGAGAGAGAAAGAGAGGGATAGAGAGGGGGAAAGAGAGGGAGAGAGAGAGAGAGCAGAGAGAGAGAGAGAGAGAGAGAGAGAGCAGAGAGAGAGAGAGAGAGAGAGAGAGAGAGCAGAGAGAAAGGGGCGTACAGAGAGATATAGAAAGAGACACACAAAGAAACTATGTGAACTGGAAAGAGAGGAAGAGGGAGGGAGGGAGGGAGGGAGGGAGGGAGGGAGGGAGGGAGGGAGGGAGGGAGGGAGGGAGGGAGGGAGGGAGGGAGGGAGGGAGGGAGGGAGGAGACAGTGGTCTTACTCAGTCCTGAGACAGCAGCACTAGGGTTATCTGGCCAAGTTTCCACTCACAAACAATAATTCACCTCAAGTGCCCACTCTGGCTGAGTAAGTAAGGACACCGGCCCAGCCCCGCCTGTTACATTACGTCAGCTTCCCAAATGGCACCCTATTCCCTACTTAGTGCACCATTTTTTAACCAGAGCACTATGGGGACTCCCTATGGAGTCAGCCGAAGGGGACAACATTTGACTGTGGACTCCACCTTTTTCTGAACTTCTCCTTTTTTCCGCGATCTGTTTTCCATTGATACCTTCCGTATTTATATTTGCACTGGCTCCAGTCTGCGCTGGGGCTGGAGAGTGTCAGGTCAGGGAACAGTTTTACCATAAAATATAGGACATATGAATAGTCTTGACTTGATTACCAACCAGGCAGCGAGGCAGAAAAGAAACCACCTGAGATTCAGAAATTCTGACTTTCACAAAATGATTTCCCATAAGCTCAACTTGATTATTTTTACCCAGCAACAGCCTCTATGAGCTAACATGGTTTGGTACACAGTAGGTACACTATTCAAGTATGCACAGTGTCAATTAAATTAAATAGTTGTTTACACTGACATAGTTATTCAGATACTCAAACGTCACAGATATCACTGTGTGTACTTATTATTTAAAGGAGGAGTCGGGGGCGGCTGGGCAGCTTCCTGGCAGAGGTGACATTGGGATGCATTGGCAGTAAGTGGTGTAATTACAGATCATTTTCACCATGTTTAGCTGTTCATTTAGGCGTGGAGCTTGGCCCAATAAAAACCTGCCCCCCACTGCCTCCGCCCACTCAACCCCTCGGCAGCGCACCGTCACAGCCCCTGAAAAATAATTAACCACTTCCAAATTAATTACATGCTGAAAACCACCCAAATCCCATGTTTACTTGACACACAGCGTGAGCGAGCAGTGGAGCGGACATCACAGAAAAAATAACTTAATTATGAGAGCAGTCTGATCTAGACCTGTATTCATAAAGTGTCTCAGAGTAGGAGTGCTGATCTCAGCTCAGTTTGGCCTCATGGATCATAATGAATAAGATTACATGGACCTGATCCTAGATCAGCACTCAGACAGATGGTTTATGAATACAGGCACTGGCTCTATTGCCCAGAACAGAGGCACGTAGGGGGGCACAACATGGGGCACCGAGGAGAGGATCCAGTGGGAACTAGGTGGCCTTTCCTCCCCATCTCTTCCCTTTCGCACAGGGGTCATTCCCCCGGAGAGAGGGCTGGAGGCTGGATGGCACGGAGAGGAAGAGAAACAGGCTAATACTGCCAGGCCCTGGGGCCCTGCTTCTTGACCGGCTGGGAGGCCCTTGATACACACAACACACACCTCGACCTCATACAGGTAATGGCCCTGACCACACTGTATCAATGAACACAGACCTTACAATAAAGAACAGTAGCAGTAAAAAAAAAGAGAGAGAGAGAGCGAGAGAGAGAGACGAGGGAGAGTGGGAGAGTGAGAGAGAGACGAGGGAGAGAGAGAGAGAGAGAGATAGAGACGAGGGAGAGAGAGAGAGAGACGAGGGAGAGTGAGAGAGAGACGAGGGAGAGAGAGAGAGAAAGAGAGAGAGAAAGAGAGAGAGAGAGAGAGAGAGAGAGAGAGAGAGTGGGAGAGCGAGAGAGAGTGGGAGTGAGAGAGAGAGAGAGAGAGAGAGAGAGAGAGAGAGTGAGAGAGAGAGAGAGAGAGAGAGGGAGGAAGGGAAAGGGTTAACATAATGTAAGTATAATACATTGTTATTTCAATGGCCTTAAGAAAATATACTATTCAACCAATCCTATGGCCAAATGAGACTATAACATTATACCAGATATAAAATGTGGGTTTAACTAACCCTTATCATCATCCAACATCAGATCAACGTTTGTTATCCTCCAAGGTAACAGTAAATACAGGTAATTGCTCAGTTGAGCAAATGTAATTCTCAGCTGAGAGAGAGCGAGAGTGAGAGAGACAGATACGGTCTGCATGATCCATAACAGATGGATATGTCAGATATGCCCAGCCAGGCTTACTCAAATGCTTAGTGGTGAAGTTATGACCCCTGTGTGAGTCTCCCCCCTTTGCTCAGTGCTCCAATTATCCCTGGTCTTCTCCGCCTGGGGATAAGCAAGAGCCATGCACCCGTAATAGACGGACGGATGGACAGAACCATTACCAAGCCATCACCAGAGGAAGGAATTTATCAAATAAGCTAAGAAGAAGCAGTGAATCTTCACTGTAATGAAATAATCAAAACTAGCCATGACCCACAGTAGCCCTTTATAACAACATTGTTGGGTTTTACTGAGTCAATCTACTCCCTGGTCATTGAGACTGCTCCTGGCTTTGATACAATGCAGTAGCTATATCTCCTGGGATTATGGAGCAAAACAAATATAGTTTCAGTGTTGACCTCCTCTCTATTACTAGTTTATTGTTTACAATAATCCCAGGGAAGATGAAAGGGCCATACACTCTTAGAAAAGAAAGTGCTGTCTATCTGGCTGTCCCCATAGGAAAACCCTTTAAAGAACCCTGTTTGATTCTAGATAGAACCGGTTTGAGTTCCATGTGGAACCCTTTACACAGATGGTTCTACATGGAACCCAAAATAGTTCTACCTGAAACCAAAAAGGGTTATCCTATGGGGAGAGCCAAAGAACCCTTCAGGAACCCTTTTTTCTAAGAGTGTATAAGGACATGGAGTGTCACCTCATATTACACAATAATATAGACACAGACGCCCCAATGTCTATGAAAGTGTTTTCCTGCTACTGACTTGTCCTCAACTCTGTTTGTTAAGTTGTGAAACTCTGCAAATGCAAATTCCATCAAGTCAGATGACAGTCCAAATGTCTGTTATGCAATTCACTTCCTGTTGACCGTCAGTGACCTCAGTGATTGGTCAGGATAAATGGAATAGATGCAGTTGATTGGTGAAAACAGGAAATGACACAATTAAATTGGTGGCGAAGGTGCTTTGCTTTGAGAAATTAACTAGTGACATCATGAAATGGTCCCATAAACGACTAACTGAATCACTGATACAGTCAGAACACAATCAGATCAAGTGTATTTTTGCTCAGAGGATAAATGCCAAGCCTTGAACCAAAGGCCACAAAACTGAAAAACATAATTTCCAGGATGACCAATGTTGAACTGTTTTCCAATGCTTTCACTTTCTTTTCACTATTCATGGAATCAAAAAAAAAAAAAAAAATTATTGATTTATAAAGCCCTTCTTACATCAGCTGATATATCAAAGTGCTGTACAGAAACCCAGTTTAAAACCCCAAACAGCAAGCAATGCAGGTGTAGAAGCACGGTGGCTAGGAAAAACTCCCTAGAAAGGCAAGAACCTAAGAAGAAATCTAGAGAGGAACCAGGCTATGAGGGCTGGCCAATCCTCTTCTGGCTGTGCCGGGTGGAGATTATAACAGAACATGGCCAAGATGTTCAAATGTTCATAAATGACCAGCAGGGTCAAATAATAATAATCACAGTGGTTGTCGAGGCTGCAACAGGTCAGCACCTCAGGAGTAAATGTCAGTTTGCTTTTCATAGCCGAGCATTCAGAGTATCTCTACCGCTCCTGCTGTCCCTAGAGAGTTGAAAACAGCAGGTCTGGGACAGGTAGCACATCAGGGTACCATAGTCTCAGGCAGAACAGTTAAAACTGGAGCAGCAGCACGGCCAGGAGTACTGGAGACAGCAAGGAGTCATCAGGCCAGGTAGCCCTAAGGCATGGTCCTAAGGCTCAGGTCCTCCGAGAGAGAGAGAGAGAAAGAAAGAAAGAAAGAAAGAAAGAAAGAAAGAAAGAAAGAAAGAGAGAAAGAAAGAAAGAGAGAGAGAGAGAGAGAGAGAGAGAGAATTAGAGAGAGCATACTTAAATTCACACAGGACACCGGAAAAGACAAGAGAAATACTCCAGATATAAAAGACTGACCCTAGCCCCCCGACACATAAACTACTGCAGCATAAATACTGTGAATGTATTTCTAATTCCCAACCAGGTCTAAACTGGTGCATGGATTACGGACAAGGAGGATCTTCTCACTGGTTATGGTTTAACTAATCTGGATTAGGTTTAATCTAATAATATGGTTTAGGTTTAACCTGATAATCTGAGTTAGGTTCATTTGATAATCTGGTTTAGGTTAATTTGATAATATGGGTTGGGTTAAAAGGATCACCACACATTGATCCAGACCTGATGTTTACAGGTTACTGGTTACAGGAATCTAGGGACCTTGTCAATGGGCAAGACAAGTACAGGGCATTGGCATATCTTTCAACATGTCAGATTTAGTTTCTCTGCTTTTTAGCACTGGCATATCTTCCTCTCTTCTTCTCTCTCCTTTCCCTCTCCCCCTTTCTCTCTAATGCCTGCCATCCTCTGTGGTGTCTAACGGTTAATGGAAACTTTCCTCTCCCTCAGCATGTCACTTCAAGGGCAGGGTAGGTGTTTCCAGCCTTCCGCCAGCGACAGTAAGCCACCCTGCCTTGCACCGTTGTCCACCAGGAAACTAAACCCCCTGCCTTGCACCGTTGTCCACCTGGAAACTAAACCCCCCTGCCTTGCACCGTTGTCCACCTGGAAACTAAACCCCCTGCCTTGCACCGTTGTCCACCAGGAAACTAAACCCCCTGCCTTGCACCGTTGTCCACCTGGAAACTAAACCCCCCTGCCTTGCACCGTTGTCCACCTGGAAACTAAACCTCCCTGCCTTGCACCGTTGTCCACCTGGAAACTAAACCCCCCTGCCTTGCACCGTTGTCCACCTGGAAACTAAACCCCCCTGCCTTGCACCGTTGTCCACCTGGAAACTAAACCTCCCTGCCTTGCACCGTTGTCCACCTGGAAACTAAACCTCCCTGCCTTGCACCGTTGTCCACCTGGAAACTAAACCCCCTGCCTTGCACCGTTGTCCACCAGGAAACTAAACCCCCCTGCCTTGCACCGTTGTCCACCAGGAAACTAAACCCCCCTGCCTTGCACCGTTGTCCACCTGGAAACTAAACCTCCCTGCCTTGCACCGTTGTCCACCTGGAAACTAAACCCCCCTGCCTTGCACCGTTGTCCACCAGGAAACTAAACCCCCTGCCTTGCACCGTTGTCCACCTGGAAACTAAACCTCCCTGCCTTGCACCGTTGTCCACCTGGAAACTAAACCCCCCTGCCTTGCACCGTTGTCCACCTGGAAACTAAACCCCCCTGCCTTGCACCGTTGTCCACCTGGAAACTAAACCTCCCTGCCTTGCACCGTTGTCCACCTGGAAACTAAACCTCCCTGCCTTGCACCGTTGTCCACCTGGAAACTAAACCCCCTGCCTTGCACCGTTGTCCACCAGGAAACTAAACCCCCCTGCCTTGCACCGTTGTCCACCTGGAAACTAAACCCCCCTGCCTTGCACCGTTGTCCACCTGGAAACTAAAACCCCTGCCTTGCACCGTTGTCCACCTGGAAACTAAACCCCCTGCCTTGCACCGTTGTCCACCTGGAAACTAAACCCCCCTGCCTTGCACCGTTGTCCACCTGGAAACTAAACCCCCCTGCCTTGCACCGTTGTCCACCAGGAAATTAAACCCCCCTGCCTTGCACCGTTGTCCTCCAGGAAACTAAACCCCCTGCCTTGCACCGTTGTCCACCATGAAACTAAACCCCCTGCCTTGCACTGTTGTCCACCAGGAAACTAAACCCCCTGCCTTGCACCGTTGTCCACCAGGAAACTAAACCCCCTGCCTTGCACCGTTGTCCACCAGGAAACTAAACCCCCTGCCTTGCACCGTTGTCCACCAGGAAACTAAACCCCCTGCCTTGCATGGGCTCTCTTGTAATGCATAAGAGAAAAGGCATTCTACGATGGTATACAAGTCCTTCTCCGTGTCACTAGAGATTTGTCATCTAGACAATTATTTGTTTTGGTGGTGACAAATACGATGACACACACAGAACTGTGTTTTAAAAAATCTACCGACATATACAGATACCTCTGAATTGTCTGTCGCGAAGAACATGCTACTTTTGTTGATTTTCAGTTCCAGTACAGAGTTTTTGTAAATGTCCATAAAGGCAGGCTAGCCATTAGCCTTGACCATGTACAATTCCACCCGGATTTCCAGTATGTGTGAAACCAAAGAAACAGTCTGGTTTTTGTTTCACAAGAGGAGGAAAGTGTCCTGCCAATGGTACCACATGCCCATTATATGAGAAATAGAGCGCTATAAAAAAAACCTTGGACCAAGTTAGACAGAGAGAATATACCCTGGACCAGGATAGCAGAGTGAATATACCCTGGACCAGGATAGCAGAGTGAATATACCCTGGACCAAGTTAGACATAGAGAATATAGCCTGGGCCAAGTTAGCAGAGAGAATATACCCTGGACCAGGATAGCAGAGTGAATATACCCTGGACCAAGTTAGACATAGAGTATATACCCTGGACCAAGTTAGACATAGAGAATATACCCTGGACCAAGTTAGACATAGAGAATATACCCTGGACCAACGATAATATACCCTGGACCAAGTTAGACAGTGAGAATATACCCTGGACCAAGTTAGACTGAGAGTATTTACCCTGGACCAAGTTAGACTGAGAGTATATACCCTGGACCAAGTTAGACTGAGAGTATATACCCTGGACCAAGTTAGACAACGATAATATACCCTGGACCAAGTTAGACAGTGAGTATACTGTATACCCTGGACCAAGTTAGACAGCGATAATATACCCTGGACCAAGTTAGACTGAGAGTATATACCCTGGACCAAGTTAGACTGAGAGTATATACCCTGGACCAAGTTAGCAGAGGGAATATAACCTGGACCAAGTTAGCATAGAGAATATACCCTGGACCAAGTTAGACAGAGAGAATATAGCCTGGACCAAGTTAGACAGAGAGTATATACCCTGGACCAAGTTAGCAGAAAGTTAGCAGAGGGAATATAACCTGGACCAAGTTAGACAGAGAGAATATACCCTGGACCAAGTTAGACAGAGAGTATATACCCTGGACCAAGCTAGCAGAGGGAATATAACCTGGACCAAGTTAGACATAGAGAATATACCCTTGACCAGGATAGACAGAGAGAATATACCCTGGACCAAGTTAGACAGTGATAATATACCCTTGACCAGGATAGACAGAGAGAATATACCCTGGACCAAGTTAGACAGCGATAATATACCCTAGACCAAGTTAGACAGAGAGAATATACACACATTTGGCATTGGTGCTGAGTGGAATTAAAAAAAAAAAAAATTATATTATATCGATAAAAAGGTATGACAGTTAAGATGATTTTCCACTGCTCGTAATTCATTAGTGCAGCTTTCAAATAAACCCTCTATTCCCGTATTCAGTCTACAGAGTTTCTTTGTCCTGGTTAGACACTTCAGTTTAGTAGATTTTAGAAGAGGGAGTGTTGTGAATAGTATGAGAACTTGTTTATTGGTGCCTTTCCTGCTATTCATAACATATTTTGGACGGCCGTCACAATGCGTGAATGCTAGTGTAGAATTGTCGCCCCTTGCTCCATCGAAGAAAGCCTTTTTTAATAGAGCATGGGTTGGAACGCTTCAGGAAAGTGGTCACGTGTGTTTGCGAGTCAGAGGTCCTGAGTTCAAGTCTCGGTATGAGCTGAATCTGGAGGAAGTGGTACTCAGCAAGCAAGCAGCGTGACATCTTTTACACTAGCAATCTAGACTCACACACTGAAATGTACAGTAAAAGCACACAGAGTTAATAGAGAGGCCAGCAATGGGTTACTGTAAAGCTTCTAAACAACTAAATGTCCTTCCTGAGCCCAAATGGACCTATATCTACATTGAGCCAGTTTCAGGCATCTACAAACACAGCCTAGTTAAATAGGCCCACATTAAATAGTTCAGTTTAGGAAGTGGACACTTGTAGCCCAGTTAGAATGAGTCCTGAATGTAGCCAGAGATAGTGGATATTACTCTGTGCTGTAGCCTAGATAGAGATTTCTCATAGCTGTAGCTCCAGTAGCCCAGTTACAGAGAGACCCAGCACAGTCAGTCTGTCCTAACTGTCAAAATAACAGAGCTTTGTCCAAATAAGTAATGCTAATGTACTAACGTGATAATGTTCACAGCTACTCAAGCGTCAGCGTCTTCCAGGTTACTTCCCGCTGTCAAACAAGAGCCTGATAGCTGTCAAACGTATGCTAGCAGTGACGGAAATACACAGAGCCTTTCAAAACACTCCTTTCATATAAGAGGGAGACGAAGAGGAGTCTTGGAACAGCTCCTGGAATAAGGCTGCAAGTCATCAGCTGTGGCTATTAGCTGCAGCTGTGGCTATTAGCTAGCTCAGTGTTGATACTCTTATGCCATTTCAGTGTAGGTGCCACTGTGGAAATGGAATGAACAGTGTACTGTATACTAGGCATGGACTGTATGATAGATTCATCAAAGGAATGGGAATACAGATAGAAATCCTACATCTGCTCCACCTTTATGAGCTTTCACAGAAATAATCATGATGCTGATTGCCATCATTGTCGGTACAGTACAATCACCACCGTGCAATGGCTCCAAAGGCTCTGTTGGTTAGATCATGGCAACACCAGGATTGTGGGTTATGTCCACGGGGCACATATTATGAATATGTGGCTTTGGACTAAAGCATCTACTAAATTAACACCACCATGACCATAACCATCATCACCACCATCATCATCATCCCCATCACCATTATGACCATCATCACCATCAGACCGTCATCACCATCGTCACCATCAGACGATCATCACCATCAGACCATCATCCCCATCCCCATTATGACCATCATACCATCATCACCACCATCATCATTATGACCATCAGACCATCATCACCATCCCCATCACCATCGTAACCATCAGACCATCATCATCACCATCATCCTCCTCCTCTTCCTCCTCCTCCTCCTCCTCTTCCTCCTCATTGCCCTGTAATGTGCCAGATCCCTGGGAGTCGGTCCATCTGTATGTAGGTCAGAGTCAGAGGCAGAGATGGGTCTGAAACTAAGGGAGAGCAGAGCCTGGGTTCCGGCGGAGCCTTGTGCATTGTACCTGCTCATCCATAATGGACGAGGCGCCAGCAATAATATATGAGGGTGGTGAGTAATCTGAGAAGGTGGTGGGACACAGAGACACAGAGACTGGCCTCCTCTTCCCCCAACCCTTCTCAGAACACAGTGGCCGGAACACGACTCCTGCCTGGACACGTCGCATCAGAAACAAACAAGAAGGACACTAATAAATCTTTATTGGAGAACAAACAACAGGGCCATTACCTGGTCACTAGTGCAGCAGAGTAATGGTGGAAAAACTGTAATAACTAGAAGGCAATGTCCTACAGCTTATTACAGAATACTACAGTACTTACTACAGAATTACGTAGTAAACTGTAGTATACTGCAGAATACTATACTATACACTGTAGTATCCCTCGATCATGTGTAGTACTTACTTTAGAATGTTGTAGTATAGTGTAGAATACTTTAGTAAATACTGTAGTAATGTTTGCAAAAACACAACTATTGTAAATACTACAGTATTTCATTTGCATATACCCTGTGCCCATTCCCCTCCCCATAACCCAATTTGTGCCACCCATAAGTGAGAAACCTACATGCCAAGTACAGACCATATATTGTGTTCCTTACGGGTTATAGAAAAGAGCAGAAGCTCTGAACTATCCGTTCAGACCACAGTCCTATCTACCTACGGAAAATGTGCTCTTTTAGTATTTCTCCAGTAAGTTTCCTCAAGGAGAAAGCCTCCACTTCTATGTCATAGATAATGAAACAAAAACACTACAGTAAAAACTACAGGAACGTCTGAAAAAACACTACAGTAAAAACTACAGGAACGTCTGAAAAAACACTACAGTAGATATTAAAGTATACTACAATCCGCAAAAACAATACAGTAAATACCACTGTATACTACAGTTATTTTATTACAGTATTACTACAGTATAATACCGTAAATACTACAGTGGATACTACAGTAAAGTCACAACAGTGAATACTATATCATTTATACCATAGTATACTATGGTATTTTTTCATGTGGAATTGCAAATATTGATTTAATTAGATAACCAATGATTAGTCGTACTAAAGGGGCAGTGTCTTTTTATGCTTTAGTTTTCATTCAGTTGTTTCATTTAGTTGAATGGTCAAATGTACACTTGACTAGTATTGTCCTTATAGACAAGGTCAGCAGTTTTTCCTGGGCAGGTGGCCAAGTGGTAAAACTCTCCGGCCTTGAGTAGGATTTAATTACATCATCATTAGTCACCAGGGCCAGGAGTTTAGACCACGTGACCTGACTAGGAACAACTCTGAGCCCTACTTATGGACCTTGCTGACCTTTTGCTTTCAACAATGAGATCTGAGACAGCTGTCCTGACAGAGCAGTACTGTACTAGTCTTACAGCTGTCCTGACATAGCAGTACTGTACTAGTCTTACAGCTGTCCTGACATAGCAGTACTGTACTAGTCTTACAGCTGTCCTGACATAGCAGTACTGTACTAGTCTTACAGCTGTCCTGACATAGCAGTACTGTACTAGTCTTACAGCTGTCCTGACATAGCAGTACTGTACCAGTCTTACAGCTGTCCTGACAGAGCAGTACTGTACTAGTCTTACAGCTGTCCTGACATAGCAGTACTGTACTAGTCTTACAGCTGTCCTGACATAGCAGTACTGTACCAGTCATACAGCTGTCCTGACATAGCAGTACTGTACTAGTCTTACAGCTGTCCTGACATAGCAGTACTGTACCAGTCATACAGCTGTCCTGACATAGCAGTACTGTACCAGTCGCACAGCTGTCTGGATCCATATCTTCTGAGACTGCTGAAGTCCTAACTCAAAGCTACTGTAGGAGCTTCCTACATCACACTCTTATAATGACCAGCACTTTGACAAGCCGGTCGTGACACATCGGCTCTAGTGAGAGGAAGGGGACATGTGGGCTCTGGTGAGAGGAAGGGGACATGTGGGCTCTGGTGAGAGGAAGAGGACATGTGGGCTCTGGTGAGAGGAAGGGGACATGTGGGCTCTGGTGAGAGGAAGGGGACATGTGGGCTCTGGTGAGAGGACGGAACAATAAAGCAGATTGGGACCGTTCTATCTCCTGTCCTCCTGTCCTCAGTCCTCTCCCAAGACCAGTCCAAATTGAAGGTGTGTGTGGGGGGACCCCAATAGGTCACCCTCCACCATCCCCCTCCTCCCTCCCCTTCTGCCTCCCTCCCATAAAAAAACTCCATCTATTTAATTAACATGATCCACACTTCTAAATGCCCATCGATTTTGGAAGCACCTAGGCGATGTCATTGCAGAGTGGGCAAGGGTGGGCCGATGCGTCAGAAAAGCAAGCCGGAGCGAAAATAAACGGATTTCCATCATACTTTGTGTGATTATATAGGTGGCAGCAAGACGTGTAAACCTGCCAGCCTGGGAGGAAATCGATTGAGAATTGGCAGCACGATAGGATGCATCAATCACGACTCTGCTGTTTATGGGTGAGAGGAAGAGAGGGACCGCAAGAGAGAGAGAGAGAGAGAGAGAGAGACATAGAGAGAACAGAGAAAATAAAGGACAGTTAGACAAATACATAAACACAAATAGAGCTCTCATTAATAAAAGCTTTGATAGCCTCTTGATGTTGAGCTTCAAAAGTGGAAAGAGGGGCAGAGAGGAAGGTGTGTCAGATGGGGGAGATGATAGAGCGAGGGATTAGGAAAGGGCAGAGGCCGGATGCATCCTGTGGCTGGAGTTGCCAGTGGTGTGTCCCCAACATGGGGCTTACTGGGGGTCCTCTGAACAAATCGAGCTCCAGGATCTGAGGCCTAGGCTTGGAATGTCCAAGGGGTGCCCATTTTGTTTTTTGCCCTAGCACTACACAGCTGATTCAACTTATCAACTAATCGTTCAGTTTTGATCATTTGAATCAGCTGTGTAGTATTAGGGCAAAAAACAAAAACTGCACCCCTTGGGATCGCTGCCCCAACCCTAACCTCAACCTAAACCCTAACCTTAAAACAAAATCTAACCTTAACCCTAAACCTTAACTCTAATTCTAAACACTAAACCCCCTAGAAATAACCTTTTTCTTTGTGGGGACCGGCAACATGTCCTAACTCCTAAGCATTAAATAGCATTTGTCCTCATGGGGAAGTGGGAAATGTCCCCAGGAGGGATACTTTTATTTGTTTTACTATCCTTGTGGGGACTTTAGGTCCCTACAAGGATAGAAGAACCAACCAACCGCCGACACACACACACACATTCTCTACCCCTCCCCATCTGTTATCATAGCCAGGCTACTGTCAAACATCCTTACCTTCTGACCATGTGATGACAGCATTCTGTCCGTGCGCTCCACTGTTGATAATGCGGGCCCATAAAATTAAATTGCGTTTGCACACACATTCATTGCCATGCAATGTCATGGGAGATGGGAGGAAATGGGGAAGAATGAAGCAGAGTGGAACCATTCTACTTCCTGACCTCCTGTTCTCTCCCAACCCAGCCCAAATTGAAGGTGTGTGTGTTGTGGGTATGTGCACTGCGGTTATGTGTGTGTGTGGGGGGGACCCCTCCCTCCCCTCAAAAATTCCATCTATTTAATTAAAATGTTCTACATTTCTAAATGCCCATCGATTTTGGAAGCACCTAGGCAATGTCATTTTAGCGAGAGAGTGGGCAGGGTGGGCCGATGCCTCAGAAAAGCAAGATGGGGTGAAAATAGTTTGTGTGATTATATAGGTGGTCTGGCAGCAAGACATGTGAACCTGCCAGTCTGGGAGGAAATCTATGGAGAATTGGCAACACAATAGGACCCATCAATCACGACTCAGCTGTTTCTGGGTGAGAGGGAGAGAGAGAGAGAGCTAGAGAGAGAAAGAGAGAGAGAGAGAGAGAGAGAGAGAGCGAGAGAACAGGGAAAATAAAGGACAGATAAAAAATAAAATAATTCACAAATACTTTGATAGCCTCTTGATGTTGAGCTTCAAAAGTGGAAAGAGTGGGGATATTTGTGTGCACGTGTGTGTGAGTGTGTCTGTGGGCACACGTGTGTGTTTGGTACAGTCAGACGGGGGAGATGATAGACAGGGATTAGGAAAGGGCAGAGGCCGGATGCATCCTGTGGCTGGAGTTGCCAGCGGCGTGTCCCCAACACGGGGCCTACAAGGGGTCCTCTGAACAAATCGAGCTCCAGGACCCAATTTTTCTAAAGTTATCTGTCCAGATTTTGGCTATCAGATAGGATTAAATGCATAGAAATAGAATGGATAGAACGGGTTTGTGGCAGTACGTCCAACCGGCCTCACAACCGCAGACCACGTGTATGGTGTCATGTGGGCGAGCGATTTGCTGATGTCAACATCGTGAACAGAGTGCCCCATGGTGGCGGTGGGATTATGGTATGGGCAGGCATAAGCTACGGACAACGAACACAATTGCATTTTATCGGTGGTCATTTTAATGCACAGAGATAACATAAAGAGATCCTGAGACCCATTGTCTTGTCATTCATCCGCCGCCATCACCTCATGTTTCAGCACGATAATACATGGCCCCATGTTGCAAGGATCTGTACACAATTCCTGGAAGCTGAAAATGTCCCAGTTCTCACCAGACATGTCACCCATTGAGCATGTTTGGGATGGATCGACATCTACAACAACGTGTTCCAGTTCCCGGCAATATCCAGCAACTTAGGACAGCCATTGAAGAGGAGTAAGACAATATTCCACAAGCCGCAATCCACAGCCTGATCAACTCTATGTGAAGGAGATGTGTGGCGCTGCATGAGGCAAAGGGTGGTCACACCAGATACTGACTGGTTTTCTGATCCACGCCCCTACCTTTTTTTAAAGGTATCTGTGACCAACAGATGCATGTCTGTATCCCCAGTCATGTGAAATCCATAGATTAGGACCAAATGTATTTATTTCAATTGACTGATTTCCTTATATGAACTGTAACTCAGTAAAATCTTTGAAATTGTTTCATGTTGTGTTTATATTTTTGTTCAGTGTATATCTGGGGTCAACCGTCTGTAGGGTCTATATCTCAACATACCTGTGGGACGGAAATGCTCAACCCCCTCCTGTACTCCCTGTTCACCCATGACTGCGTGGCCACGCACACCTCCAACTCAATCATCAAGTTTGCTGACGACACAACAGTGGTAGGTAGGCCTGATTACCAACAATGACGAGAATTGCTAAAACACAATTTTGCAAACTAGACTGATTTTATCAAAATACTTAACACAGCTCACAAAACCACACACCCAAACTGCAAAATGCATCATATATCCTACAAAATGAAGCACTGCAACCAAAACTACATATAGCATTATCAAAATCAAACGTTTGCACCAAATGGCACACACTTCATTCATATTACCAGATTTATGTCTAACCAACTACACACTTCATTCATATTACCAGATTTATGTCTAACCAACTACACACACTTCATTCATATTACCAGATTTATGTCTAACCAACTACACACACTTCATTCATATTACCAGATTTATGTCTAACCAACTACACACACTTCATTCATATTACCAGATTTATGTCTAACCAACTACACACTTCATTCATATTACCAGATTTATGTCTAACCAACTACACACTTCATTCATATTACCAGATTTATGTCTAACCAACTACACACTTCATTCAAATTACCAGATGTTTGTCTAACCAACTACACACACTTCATTCATATTACCAGATTGATGTCTAACCAACTACACACACTTCATTCATATTACCAGATGTTTGTCTAACCAACTACACACACTTCATTCATATTACCAGATTGATGTCTAACCAACTACACACTTCATTCATATTACCAGATTTTTGTCTAACCAACTACACACTGTTGGGCATAATGAAAAGCACTCTCATCTTTAGTATGCTTTGCCATAATACTAAAATAGTTAAAATTGTAGAACGTTTTTCAGATGCACAGAAATATTTGCAGATACACACACATGCTGTTGAAACATTTTATTTTTCACCAAACAAGTCAGTGCAACATATGCACAGCAGATATATTTACATTGGACTGAACAAAAATATGCTCACAAAAAAACAGTCAACTGAAAAAGAACATTGCAGAAAAAATATATAGAAAAAAAGAGTCAAGAAAAATAATTAGGCAGCATCTTGCCGCACAACTGGGTCTGGCCACAACGCCTCGTCCACATCACAGGCAATATCTTCCCTTGCCAGACATCGAGGGAAGAAGCGCCTTGAGTGCCTTTCCATCCCTGAATCACACCCACATCAATCTCATCACATGCCTCTTCCATAGCCTGCACAAGAGGCATGAGCACAAAGGGTTGCCGGTCGTATACCTTCCACGTATACCTTCCACGTATACCTTCCATGTATACCTTCCACGTATACCTTCCACGTATACCTTCCACGTATACCTTCCACGTATACCTTCCACGTATACCTTCCACGTATACCTTCCACGTATACCTTCCACGTATACCTTCCACGTATACCTTCCACGTATACCTTCCACGTATACCTTCCATGTATACCTTCCACGTATACCTTCCACGTATGACTTCCACGTATACCTTCCACGTATACCTTCCACGTATACCTTCCACGTATACCTTCCACGTATACCTTCCACGTATACCTTCCATGTATACCTTCCACGTATACCTTCCACGTATACCTTCCACGTATACCTTCCACGTATACCTTCCACGTATACCGGTGGGAGGTATTGCACGAGAAATGGTGGGTGGTCAGCAAACCAGTTTTGGATTGGGGCTGCACGATGAAAGCTCACGTTGTCCCAAACTACAACGTACCGGGTTCTTTGACTGCAGTCAATATTGTACTTACATCCACAAATGGTCGTCTGACCTCTTTGTTTCTTTGAGAGTTTCTCTCAAACTTATGAAGTTGTTTCATTCTGATTTGGTTTCGCGTGAGAATGCGAGCCAATGTGGACAGACTGACTCGTTGAATGTTGTTGAGTATGGTGTTGTCTTGGATGATGTGGCTTTGAATTTCTCGTAATCTGATTTCATTATTTTCCAAAACCAAGTTTACAATGGCAGCTTCCTGTACCCCGGTGAACATTTGGCCCCTTCCTCCACCATGGTTGTGTCTCTCAGTCCTTTAGAAAAAAAATATACATATATTTTGGGCTTGGACAATTCTACAGGAAATCTGTGCAGTTAGTGTATGACATCAGCCATTCATGAAGTAAACAGGTGTCACCCAACTGATACACTATGACATGGGGTGTACTACATAGTGTGAAAGAAATGTAGGTTACATACCTGCACTCCAGTCTAAATGTCCGGATGACACAGGCGACAGTAAAAAGGATCAAGATGGGCTGCACTCGCTGTCCAGCCTCTCGCATTGTCAGCCCATGGTTGATGACATGATCAACTAAGGTTGCTCTGATTTCATTTGAAAGTTGTTGTCTTCTTTGGCCATGAACTCCTCTACCAGCTCTACCCCTACCTCTCACTCTTCCTCCCCCTCTCATTCTCACCCTCCCTCTTCCATTGTTGTTGTAAAACCAAAGGTGGTGTGGTCTTTTCATAGTGCTTACTTCCTGATTGAAGTGGTAACAATTAACCATTGAGGTGTTTGGCCAGGTGGCACATGTATTGGCCAATGTAGTGTATTGGCTCATGTAGTGTCATTTTGAATGGCAGTGTTTTGAAATGGCAAACATGTGACTTTATGTCAGATTGTTGTGTCTTATGCAGAGAACCGTGTGCAGTGCATTTAGAAAGTGCCATTTTGAATTGCAAAATGTGTGTAATGCAGAAAATGTGTTTAGACTTTTGGAGACTTCAGAAAAGGTTTTGCTCTCTATGTGTCAGTTTAAATAATTGTGCTGTGCATTTCATTTTAGTGTGTTAGCAATTGGAAAAAACTGTAAATTGAAATTGGTGTGTTACTGGCCTACACACAATATCCCATAATGTGAATGTGGAATTATGCTTTTAGAAGCTGGTTGAGAGAATGTCAAGAGTGTGCAAAGCTGTCATCAAGGCAAAGGGCGGCTACTTCAAAGAATCTCAAATCTAAAATACATTTTGATTTGTTTAACACTTTTTAGGTTACTACATGATTCCATATGTGTTATTTCATAGTTTTGATGACTTCACTATTATTCTACAATGTAGAAAATACTAAAAATAAAGAAAAACCCTGGAATGAGTAGCTGTGGCCAAACTTTTGACTGGTACTGAGCAGTATATATATATATTTCGGACTATGACATTGCTCGTTCTGATATTTCTTCATTTGTATTTTTTTGATTATGTACGTATTGTTTTGTATTGCTAGGTATTATTGCTTCACTGTTGGAGCTAGAAACACAAGCATTTCTGTATAAGCAACCAATACACTTTCATTTGATTTGGTGGGAAATGATTAGCTGGTAATCCATTGTATGTTCACATCCATCATACAGCTGGACAAGCGCTGAGCATAATGGGATCCTATGCCTAGTGAAACATAACAGTAGGAATCCAACATTGTTGAATGCTGATAGTTCACATGAAATCAATACATATAACTGTTGGCTTGTGAGTGATATGTGCAAAAAAAAATAGTGTAAGGGGCAAATACTGAGTTCCACCTTAGTTGAATTCTCACATAGTCATGCATTTATGACAATGAGAGACAAAGTGAATATTTGAGTTAAGTGGAAGTTAGTATTTACCCTTATGTCATTAGTTGAACAAAACAAAACAGTAGATATTGAAATGTATGAATGCAGATAGTGACAGTGTTACTCTTATTTCAACACATATGTAGAACGGTTGGCTTGTGAGTGATTGGTGCTACAAACAGGCTGAGGGACTATTTGATAAGCAATGTGAAGTAGAGATATCGTCTTGTTAGAGATAGGACCATAGCATTCCACGGTGTTATTAAACACTAAGGAAGGAAAGCAGCTCAATCCAGTGCTGTCAGAAAGAAAATGAGAGATCACCCATCAATCTGATTGGACATGACGTGAGCAAGGTCCTCCTGATTGGACATTTGACCCGGTGACAGTGACTGACGAGTCATCAGCGGTGAGTCCACCACTGCAGCTCCCTTGGACTAGACCACTTCAAATTAAACACCAGTTGCACCTTGGGTAGGCAGCGGAAGCTGTGTCACGGCAACAGGAGGGAGGTTGGGGGAGCGAGGATTCTGTTGTCATCTCAAAAATGTATCCTTTTATGTGTGCCGAAGCAGACACATAGACGCACGGATGCATTTGTCTCTACGTCACACAAAAGCACGCACACACACCCCCCCCCCCCCCCCCCCCCCCCCGCTCACACACACACCCCAGAGGGGAATATGAATATGACTGAGCACGATGACTGTGGAACCCTACAGGGCACATCAAATCAGCAGACCCCATACCGTTGCATACAGACTCATACATAGAACACCAATAAGGACTGAGTGTTTAAGAGCACTTCAGTGAATGGGCAACATGTGTCTTGATGTTACAGCAGCACTAAAGTCCTATGGAATGTATACAGTGCAAGATCAGATAGAATGGTTTTACACAGCCACTGACTCATAATCGTGTGATAATCTGATCTTATCGTTCAAATATCAAAGCAGCATTTCTTCATGTACGACCCAGCCTTTTGACACGTGCCACTTTCACACAGCCCACCACAGCTCTGTCAAAACATCTAACATGTTCACTTGTCTCATGTGGCATTTTTTTTTTATCATTCATCATTTGTCATTTGGAGAAAAAAAGGAGGTACAGGGGGGGAGATGCCATCTTGTCATCATTGTCACCAAATCTTCAGGTCACTTTTCAATAATGGCTTTTTTAGGCTGCTCCCTGATTGGAGCATATCTCTCAATACTGACCTATTTTCCCCCTATAGCTGCCTTCTTCTCTACTAAAGCCAACACAGCCTCACTGGGCCAATATGGCTGAACTGATCCTATAAAGGGTGGATTGGATGGATTGGGACTGCATGTTCTTTTGCATTGCAACAAAAGGATTTGATTTACTCTGTTTTGATGACTGAATGACTAGAATCTCTCTCTAAGCTTAGAATATTCCATCCTGTATGCATGTGGGTTCACCCCCCCTCTCTTTACTTCTTTGAGCGAACCTTGGAAAGCATGTGTGTGTGTGTCCTCTTCAAATGGAGCTGGGTGAAACAGGATAGAGGGGGAGTGTGTGGTACCCTTGAGCACAAAACACTTTATAAATAACTGAGACACATGCCCAAGGCTCATTACCATTAAACAACCCCCCACCTCAAGCAACACCGTCCCAGATATTAATAAATGTCAAACTGTGGAGCGGAGGGAGAAGGGAGGGAGGGAGGAGGAGGGGGGAGTTCAAGGGCTGAGCAGCGGGAGTTACTGCAGGCAGCCACAGCACTAGAAACACACACAGGTGGTAGCTGGGTGGTGTGTGTGTGTGTGTGTGTGTGTGTGTGTGTGTGTGTGTGTGTGTGTGTGTGTGTGTGTGTGTATGTGTGTGTGTGTGTGTGTGTGTGTTACATAGACACAAATCGACTCCTCATCATTTTAATGCTTCTGGTATTTTTGCTGTGCTCTCACACTGTGCTATTGCCTGTGTGAGAGATGGCAAAATTGCTAAGAAATATCCACGTGTTATTACGAAAAGAAACTGAAAGCGGTTTTATATTCAAGGGTTTTTACATGATGTATCTAGCATTGAATGGAATAGAATGGAATTAATCCCTGATGTTGAACTAGCCTTTTCTTACTTCCACAACGCATTCCAGGATGTGTGCAATAGCCATGCCCCTTTTAAAAAATTCAGGATTAAGGGCAGAGAGAGCCCTTGGTTTACTAAGGAACTTACAAAAATCATAAGGGAACAAAATGCTATGTGGGCTAAAGCAAGAGGGACTGGTTCGGCAGATGATTGGATGGCTTTTAAACGTCTTCGAAATATGGGTGTGGCTATGAGCCGTACATTTAAAGCAGACCACTCCCTGAAATCTACTTCACCTAATTGAAATAATCCATCCAAAACTTGGAAAGTAGTGAAGTGTTTGGAGTGCAAAAAACACACACAGCTTCCCAAACAATTGTTGGTCAACACACAGAATGTAACTGAGAGAACCTCCATTCTGAAAGCCTTGAATCAGCATTTTTTAGATGCAGGCAGTTTATTTGAAAAGTCAAAGGTATAATTTAGCCCCCTATGAATTTACCTGACACCCCTGTGCACTCCTTCACCAGGTTCTCCTTTTCATCCTTCTCTGTTTCAGAAGTGTGTAAAGCCCTGAAAGAAATTGATGGAAAAAATCCCCTGGCCCTGATGAACTAGACCCCCGCTTCCTATACCTAACTGCAGACATCATTGCTCCCCCTTAATATGTATTTTTAACCTCACACTTGATGTTAAGGAAATCCCCAAGTTATGGAAATCTGCTTTTGTACTGCCTCTCCTGAAAGGTGGAGATCCTTCGCTAGTCGACCCATATCAAAATTGTCTGTCAAAGGTACTGGAGTCATTAGTTAGTAGTCAGCTAAAGGCCTACTTCCAAGAAAACAACATCTTAAATGGAATGCAATCAGGTTTTAGGTCTGGCCACAGCACTGTTTCAGCAACATTGCTGAACATTGCTGATTTAAGGTACATCCACTGTGCTCTTGATAAGAAATTACATTGTGTGTCTGTCTTTATTGATTTGTCGAAGGCTTTTGACACCATGGACCATGCTGTGTTAGTGCAAAGGTTAAAATGTTGTGGAATTACTGGTCATGCTTTAGACTGGTTTATAAATTACCTATCAAGTGGTACACAATGTGTAATGGTGGATGGTTGTAAATCTGAGTCCATAGAGGTGTGCTCAGGTGTTCCGCAAGGTTCTATGTTGGGCCCACTGGTGTTCATTTTGTATATCAACAACATTGGGGATCTTATTGAAACAGTTGATCATTTTTATGCAGATGATACTGTTCTTTATTCAAGTGGTAGTAGTTTATCTTTGGATTTTGAAAATTCCCAAAGAGCATTTAACATCATACAACAGAATCTGTATGATTTAAAGCTGGTTCTAAATTCAGGTATAACAAAATGCATGGTATTTTCAAATGCCAGGTATGTTACTAATTATGTCATTGCTACATTGGCTGGACATACTATTGAGCAAGTTAAAGTGTACAAATATTTGGGTGTGTGGGTTGATGATAAGCTGAGCTTCACTGTGCATGTAGAGAACTTGATAAGGAAGCTCAAGCTGAAAATAGGTTTTTATTACCTGCATAAGGCTTGTTTTTCTTTTGAGGCCAGGAAGGAGCTGGTACGATGTACATTACTGGCGGTTTTAGATTTTAGTGATGTTATATATATGCAGGCCTTAACCACTACCCTGCGAGCACTTGATTCAGTGTATCCTGCAGCCCTCAGGTTCATTACAAATCAAAAATGTCTAACACATCATTGTGATCTCTACAGGGCTGTTGGCTGGTCATCATTGACTAGGCTTAAACACTGGTATACACTGATTTATAAGGCAATATTGCATCAAATGCCATTTTATCTCTGTTATTTTTTAGCCAGGTCGGTAAATAAATATAAATTACGGTCCCATTCTCATTTGCTTCTAACAGTACCAAAAATTAGAACAGGTCACGGTAGAAATAGTTTTAGTTACTTAGCTCCGTGGTCCTGGAATTCTCTCCTGAACATTTTAAAATTTGATGATCTAGTTTCGTTGGTGGAGATTAAACACTTGATCGATGTATATATCATATGAAAGTGTACTTGTTTTATGCCAGCTGTTTTTAGTCAAGACTTTCATGTTTTTAATATAAAATGTTTTTGTTGTACTGTATGTGTGTTTATAGTTGTGTTTAATGTTGTGAGTATGTGTATGTAAGTTGTTTTGTCTGAAACGTTGTTCCCCCTGCTGCTATTGGACCAGGTCTCTCTTGGAAAAGAGATGTTATCTCAATGAGGAAAACGTGTATAAATAAAGGTCAAATAAAAAAATAAAAAAATACATCCGTGTATTTGGAGCATGTGACAAAATAAAACAGATTTGATTTGTATGTATAGTGTAAGGTATATTTCAGTGTGTATAGTGTAAGGTATATTTCAGTGTGTATAGTGTAAGGTATATTTCAGTGTGTATAGTGTAAGGTATATTTCAGTGTGTATAGTGTAAGGTATATTTCAGTGTGTATGTGTAGTGTAAGGTATATTTCAGTGTGTATAGTGTAAGGTATATTTCAGTGTGTATAGTGTAAGGTATATTTCAGTGTGTATAGTGTAAGGTATATTTCAGTGTGTATGGTGTAAGATATATTTCAGTGTGTATAGTGTAAGGTATATTTCAGTGTGTATAGTGTAAGGTATATTTCAGTGTGTATAGTGTAAGGTATATTTCAGTGTGTATAGTGTAAGGTATATTTCAGTGTGTATAGTGTAAGGTATATTTCAGTGTGTATGTGTAGAGTAAGGTATATTTCAGTGTGTATAGTGTAAGGTATATTTCAGTGTGTATAGTGTAAGGTATATTTCAGTGTGTATGTGTAGTGTAAGGTATATTTCAGTGTGTATAGTGTAAGGTATATTTCAGTGTGTATAGTGTAAGGTATATTTCAGTGTGTATAGTGTAAGGTATATTTCAGTGTGTATGGTGTAAGATATATTTCAGTGTGTATAGTGTAAGGTATATTTCAGTGTGTATAGTGTAAGGTATATTTCAGTGTGTATAGTGTAAGGTATATTTCAGTGTGTATAGAGTAAGGTATATTTCAGTGTGTATAGTGTAAGGTATATTTCAGTGTGTATAGTGTAAGGTATATTTCAGTGTGTATGGTGTAAGGTATATTTCAGTGTGTATAGTGTAAGGTATATTTCAGTGTGTATAGTGGAAGGTATATTTCAGTGTGTATGGTGTAAGGTATATTTCAGTGTGTATAGTGTAAGGTATATTTCAGTGTGTATAGTGTAAGGTATATTTCAGTGTGTATAGAGTAAGGTATATTTCAGTGTGTATAGTGTAAGGTATATTTCAGTGTGTATAGAGTAAGGTATATTTCAGTGTGTATAGTGTAAGGTATATTTCAGTGTGTATAGAGTAAGGTATATTTCAGTGTGTATAGAGTAAGGCATATTTCAGTGTGTATAGTGTAAGGTATATTTCAGTGTGTATGTGTAGTGTAAGGTATATTTCAGTGTGTATAGTGTAAGGTATATTTCAGTGTGTATGTATAGTGGAAGGTATATTTCAGTGTGTATAGAGTAAGGCATATTTCAGTGTGTATAGTGTAAGGTATATTTCAGTGTGTATAGTGTAAGGTATATTTCAGTGTGTATAGTGTAAGGTATATTTCAGTGTGTATGGTGTAAGGTATATTTCAGTGTGTATAGAGTAAGGCATATTTCAGTGTGTATAGTGTAAGGTATATTTCAGTGTGTATAGTGGAAGGCATATTTCAGTGTGTATAGAGTAAGGTATATTTCAGTGTGTATAGTGTAAGGTATATTTCAGTGTGTATAGTGTAAGGTATATTTCAGTGTGTATGGTGTAAGGTATATTTCAGTGTGTATAGAGTAAGGCATATTTCAGTGTGTATAGTGTAAGGTATATTTCAGTGTGTATAGTGGAAGGCATATTTCAGTGTGTATAGAGTAAGGTATATTTCAGTGTGTATGGTGTAAGGTATATTTCAGTGTGTATAGAGTAAGGTATATTTCAGTGTGTATAGTGTAAGGTATATTTCAGTGTGTATGGTGTAAGGTATATTTCAGTGTGTATAGAGTAAGGTATATTTCAGTGTGTGTAGAGTAAGGCATATTTCAGTGTGTATGTGTAGAGTAAGGTATATTTCAGTGTGTATAGTGTAAGGTATATTTCAGTGTGTATGTGTAGAGTAAGGTATATTTCAGTGTGTATGTGTAGAGTAAGGTATATTTCAGTGTGTATAGTGTAAGGTATATTTCAGTGTGTATAGAGTAAGATATATTTCAGTGTGTATAGTGTAAGGTATATTTCAGTGTGTATAGTGTAAGGTATATTTCAGTGTGTATAGAGTAAGATATATTTCAGTGTGTATAGTGTAAGGTATATTTCAGTGTGTATAGAGTAAGATATATTTCAGTGTGTATAGTGTAAGGTATATTTCAGTGTGTATAGAGTAAGGTATATTTCAGTGTGTATAGTGTAAGGTATATTTCAGTGTGTATAGAGTAAGATATATTTCAGTGTGTATAGTGTAAGGTATATTTCAGTGTGTATAGTGGAAGGCATATTTCAGTGTGTATAGAGTAAGGTATATTTCAGTGTGTATAGTGTAAGGTATATTTCAGTGTGTATAGAGTAAGGTATATTTCAGTGTGTATAGTGTAAGGTATATTTCAGTGTGTATAGAGTAAGGTATATTTCAGTGTGTATAGTGTAAGGTATATTTCAGTGTGTATGGTGTAAGGTATATTTCAGTGTGTATGGTGTAAGGTATATTTCAGTGTGTATGTGTAGAGTAAGGTATATTTCAGTGTGTATAGTGTAAGGTATATTTCAGTGTGTATAGTGTAAGGTATATTTCAGTGTGTATAGTGTAAGGTATTTTTCAGTGTGTATAGTGTAAGGTATATTTCAGTGTGTATAGTGTAAGGTATATTTCAGTGTGTATAGTGTAAGGTATATTTCAGTGTGTATGGTGTAAGGTATATTTCAGTGTGTATGGTGTAAGGTATATTTCAGTGTGTATGTGTAGAGTAAGGTATATTTCAGTGTGTATAGTGTAAGATATATTTCAGTGTGAATGGTGTAAGATATATTACAGTGTGTATAGAGTAAGGTATATTTCAGTGTGTATAGTGTAAGATATATTTCAGTGTGTATAGAGTAAGGTATATTTCAGTGTGTATGGTGTAAGATATCTTTCAGTGTGTATAGAGTAAGGTATATTTCAGTGTGTATAGTGTAAGGTATATTTCAGTGTGTATAGTGTAAGGTATATTTCAGTGTGTATAGTGTAAGGTATATTTCAGTGTGTATAGTGTAAGGTATATTTCAGTGTGTATAGTGTAAGGTATATTTCAGTGTGTATAGTGTAAGGTATATTTCAGTGTGTATAGTGTAAGGTATATTTCAGTGTGTATAGAGTAAGGTATATTTCAGTGTGTATAGTGTAAGGTATATTTCAGTGTGTATAGAGTAAGGTATATTTCAGTGTGTATAGTGTAAGGTATATTTCAGTGTGTATAGAGTAAGGTATATTTCAGTGTGTATAGTGTAAGGTATATTTCAGTGTGTATAGTGTAAGGTATATTTCAGTGTGTATAGTGTAAGGTATATTTCAGTGTGTATAGAGTAAGGTATATTTCAGTGTGTATGGTGTAAGGTATATTTCAGTGTGTATAGAGTAAGGTATATTTCAGTGTGTATGGTGTAAGATATATTTCAGTGTGTATGGTGTAAGGTATATTTCAGTGTGTATAGTGTAAGGTATATTTCAGTGTGTATGTGTAGAGTAAGGGATATTTCAGTGTGTATGGTGTAAGGTATATGTCAGTGTGTATGGTGTAAGATATATTTCAGTGTGTATAGAGTAAGGTATATTTCAGTGTGTATAGAGTAAGGTATATGTCAGTGTGTATAGTGTAAGGTATATTTCAGTGTGTATAGAGTAAGGTATATTTCAGTGTGTATAGTGTAAGGTATATTTCAGTGTGTATAGAGTAAGGTATATTTCAGTGTGTATAGTGTAAGGTATATTTCAGTGTGTATAGTGTAAGGTATATTTCAGTGTGTATAGTGTAAGGTATATTTCAGTGTGTATAGTGTAAGGTATATTTCAGTGTGTATAGAGTAAGGTATATTTCAGTGTGTATAGTGTAAGGTATATTTCAGTGTGTATAGAGTAAGGTATATTTCAGTGTGTATAGTGTAAGGTATATTTCAGTGTGTATAGTGTAAGGCATATTTCAGTGTGTATAGTGTAAGGTATATTTCAGTGTGTATGTGTAGAGTAAGGTATATTTCAGTGTGTATAGAGTAAGGTATATTTCAGTGTGTATAGTGTAAGGTATATTTCAGTGTGTATGGTGGAAGGCATTTTTCAGTGTGTATAGAGTAAGGCATATTTCAGTGTGTATAGTGTAAGGTATATTTCAGTGTGTATAGTGTAAGGTATATTTCAGTGCGTATAGAGTAAGGTATATTTCAGTGTGTATAGTGTAAGGTATATTTCAGTGTGTATAGTGTAAGGTATATTTCAGTGTGTATAGAGTAAGGTATATTTCAGTGTGTATAGTGTAAGGTATATTTCAGTGTGTATAGAGTAAGGTATATTTCAGTGTGTATAGTGTAAGGTATATTTCAGTGTGTATAGTGTAAGGTATATTTCAGTGTGTATAGTGTAAGGTATATTTCAGTGTGTATAGTGTAAGGTATATTTCAGTGTGTATAGAGTAAGGTATATTTCAGTGTGTATAGTGTAAGGTATATTTCAGTGTGTATAGAGTAAGGTATATTTCAGTGTGTATAGTGTAAGGTATATTTCAGTGTGTATAGTGTAAGGCATATTTCAGTGTGTATAGTGTAAGGTATATTTCAGTGTGTATGTGTAGAGTAAGGTATATTTCAGTGTGTATAGAGTAAGGTATATTTCAGTGTGTATAGTGTAAGGTATATTTCAGTGTGTATAGTGTAAGGCATATTTCAGTGTGTATAGTGTAAGGTATATTTCAGTGTGTATGTGTAGAGTAAGGTATATTTCAGTGTGTATAGTGTAAGGCATATTTCAGTGTGTATAGTGTAAGGCATATTTCAGTGTGTATAGAGTAAGGCATATTTCAGTGTGTATTGAGTAAGGTATATTTAAGTGTGTATGTATAGTGTAAGGAATATTTCAGTGTGTATAGAGTAAGGTATATTTCAGTGTGTATAGAGTAAGGTATATTTCAGTGTGTATAGAGTAAGGTATATTTCAGTGTGTATAGAGTAATGTATATTTCAGTGTGTATGTGTAGAGTAAGGTATATTTCAGTGTGTATGTGTAGAGTAAGATATATTTCAGTGTGTATAGTGTAAGGTATATTTCAGTGTGTATGGTGTAAGATATATTTCAGTGTGTATTGAGTAAGGTATATTTCAGTGTGTACAGTGTAAGGTACATTTCAGTGTGTATGGTGTAAGGTATGTTTCAGTGTGTATAGTGTAAGGTATATTTCAGTGTGTATGGTGTAAGGTATATTTCAGTGTGTATGGTGTAAGGTATATTTCAGTGTGTATGTGTAGTGTAAGGTATATTTCAGTGTGTATGTGTAGAGTAAGGTATATTTCAGTGTGTATAGTGTAAGGTATATTTCAGTGTGTATTTATAGTGTAAGGTATATTTCAGTGTGTATAGTGTAAGGTATATTTCAGTGTGTATAGTGTAAGGTATATTTCAGTGTGTATAGTGTAAGGTATATTTCAGTGTGTATGGTGTAAGGTATATTTCAGTGTGTATAGTGTAAGGTATATGTCAGTGTGTATGGTGTAAGATATATTTCAGTGTGTATAGTGTAAGGTATATTTCAGTGTGTATGTATAGTGTAAGGTATCTTTCAGTGTGTATAGTGTAAGGTATATTTCAGTGTGTATAGAGTAAGGTATATTTCAGTGTGTATAGTGTAAGGTATATTTCAGTGTGTATGGTGTAAGGTATATTTCAGTGTGTATAGTGTAAGGTATATTTCAGTGTGTATGGTGTAAGGTATATTTCAGTGTGTATAGTGTAAGGTATATGTCAGTGTGTATGGTGTAAGATATATTTCAGTGTGTATAGTGTAAGGTATATTTCAGTGTGTATGTATAGTGTAAGGTATATTTCAGTGTGTATAGTGTAAGGTATATTTCAGTGTGTATAGAGTAAGGTATATTTCAGTGTGTATAGTGTAAGGTATATTTCAGTGTGTGTAGTGTAAGGTATATTTCAGTGTGTATGTGTAGAGTAAGGTATATTTCAGTGTGTATGGTGTAAGGTATATGTCAGTGTGTATGGTGTAAGATATATTTCAGTGTGTATAGTGTAAGGTATATTTCAGTGTGTATAGTGTAAGGTATATTTCAGTGTGTATAGAGTAAGGTATATTTCAGTGTGTATAGTGTAAGGTATATTTCAGTGTGTATAGAGTAAGGTATATTTCAGTGTGTATAGTGTAAGGTATATTTCAGTGTGTATAGTGTAAGGTATATTTCAGTGTGTATAGTGTAAGGTATATTTCAGTGTGTATAGTGTAAGGTATATTTCAGTGTGTATAGAGTAAGGTATATTTCAGTGTGTATAGTGTAAGGTATATTTCAGTGTGTATAGAGTAAGGTATATTTCAGTGTGTATAGTGTAAGGTATATTTCAGTGTGTATAGTGTAAGGCATATTTCAGTGTGTATAGTGTAAGGTATATTTCAGTGTGTATGTGTAGAGTAAGGTATATTTCAGTGTGTATAGAGTAAGGTATATTTCAGTGTGTATAGTGTAAGGTATATTTCAGTGTGTATAGAGTAATGTATATTTCAGTGTGTATGTGTAGAGTAAGGTATATTTCAGTGTGTATGTGTAGAGTAAGATATATTTCAGTGTGTATAGTGTAAGGTATATTTCAGTGTGTATGGTGTAAGATATATTTCAGTGTGTATTGAGTAAGGTATATTTCAGTGTGTACAGTGTAAGGTACATTTCAGTGTGTATGGTGTAAGGTATGTTTCAGTGTGTATAGTGTAAGGTATATTTCAGTGTGTATGGTGTAAGGTATATTTCAGTGTGTATGGTGTAAGGTATATTTCAGTGTGTATGTGTAGTGTAAGGTATATTTCAGTGTGTATGTGTAGAGTAAGGTATATTTCAGTGTGTATAGTGTAAGGTATATTTCAGTGTGTATTTATAGTGTAAGGTATATTTCAGTGTGTATAGTGTAAGGTATATTTCAGTGTGTATGTGTAGAGTAAGGTATATTTCAGTGTGTATAGTGTAAGGTATATTTCAGTGTGTATAGTGTAAGGTATATTTCAGTGTGTATAGTGTAAGGTATATTTCAGTGTGTATGGTGTAAGGTATATTTCAGTGTGTATAGTGTAAGGTATATGTCAGTGTGTATGGTGTAAGATATATTTCAGTGTGTATAGTGTAAGGTATATTTCAGTGTGTATGTATAGTGTAAGGTATCTTTCAGTGTGTATAGTGTAAGGTATATTTCAGTGTGTATAGAGTAAGGTATATTTCAGTGTGTATAGTGTAAGGTATATTTCAGTGTGTATGGTGTAAGGTATATTTCAGTGTGTATAGTGTAAGGTATATTTCAGTGTGTATGGTGTAAGGTATATTTCAGTGTGTATAGTGTAAGGTATATGTCAGTGTGTATGGTGTAAGATATATTTCAGTGTGTATAGTGTAAGGTATATTTCAGTGTGTATGTATAGTGTAAGGTATATTTCAGTGTGTATAGTGTAAGGTATATTTCAGTGTGTATAGAGTAAGGTATATTTCAGTGTGTATAGTGTAAGGTATATTTCAGTGTGTGTAGTGTAAGGTATATTTCAGTGTGTATGTGTAGAGTAAGGTATATTTCAGTGTGTATGGTGTAAGGTATATGTCAGTGTGTATGGTGTAAGATATATTTCAGTGTGTATAGTGTAAGGTATATTTCAGTGTGTATAGTGTAAGGTATATTTCAGTGTGTATAGAGTAAGGTATATTTCAGTGTGTATAGTGTAAGGTATATTTCAGTGTGTATAGAGTAAGGTATATTTCAGTGTGTATAGTGTAAGGTATATTTCAGTGTGTATAGTGTAAGGTATATTTCAGTGTGTATAGTGTAAGGTATATTTCAGTGTGTATAGTGTAAGGTATATTTCAGTGTGTATAGAGTAAGGTATATTTCAGTGTGTATAGTGTAAGGTATATTTCAGTGTGTATAGAGTAAGGTATATTTCAGTGTGTATAGTGTAAGGTATATTTCAGTGTGTATAGTGTAAGGCATATTTCAGTGTGTATAGTGTAAGGTATATTTCAGTGTGTATGTGTAGAGTAAGGTATATTTCAGTGTGTATAGAGTAAGGTATATTTCAGTGTGTATAGTGTAAGGTATATTTCAGTGTGTATGGTGGAAGGCATTTTTCAGTGTGTATAGTGTAAGGCATATTTCAGTGTGTATAGTGTAAGGTATATTTCAGTGTGTATAGTGTAAGGTATATTTCAGTGCGTATAGAGTAAGGTATATTTCAGTGTGTATAGTGTAAGGTATATTTCAGTGTGTATAGTGTAAGGTATATTTCAGTGTGTATAGAGTAAGGTATATTTCAGTGTGTATAGTGTAAGGTATATTTCAGTGTGTATAGAGTAAGGTATATTTCAGTGTGTATAGTGTAAGGTATATTTCAGTGTGTATAGTGTAAGGTATATTTCAGTGTGTATAGTGTAAGGTATATTTCAGTGTGTATAGTGTAAGGTATATTTCAGTGTGTATAGAGTAAGGTATATTTCAGTGTGTATAGTGTAAGGTATATTTCAGTGTGTATAGTGTAAGGTATATTTCAGTGTGTATAGTGTAAGGTATATTTCAGTGTGTATAGTGTAAGGTATATTTCAGTGTGTATAGAGTAAGGTATATTTCAGTGTGTATAGTGTAAGGTATATTTCAGTGTGTATAGTGTAAGGTATATTTCAGTGTGTATAGAGTAAGGCATATTTCAGTGTGTATTGAGTAAGGTATATTTAAGTGAATATGTATAGTGTAAGGAATATTTCAGTGTGTATAGAGTAAGGTATATTTCAGTGTGTATAGAGTAAGGTATATTTCAGTGTGTATAGAGTAAGGTATATTTCAGTGTGTATAGAGTAAGGTATATTTCAGTGTGTATAGAGTAATGTATATTTCAGTGTGTATGTGTAGAGTAAGGTATATTTCAGTGTGTATGTGTAGAGTAAGATATATTTCAGTGTGTATAGTGTAAGGTATATTTCAGTGTGTATGGTGTAAGATATATTTCAGTGTGTATTGAGTAAGGTATATTTCAGTGTGTACAGTGTAAGGTACATTTCAGTGTGTATGGTGTAAGGTATGTTTCAGTGTGTATAGTGTAAGGTATATTTCAGTGTGTATGGTGTAAGGTATATTTCAGTGTGTATGGTGTAAGGTATATTTCAGTGTGTATAGTGTAAGGTATATTTCAGTGTGTATGTGTAGAGTAAGGTATATTTCAGTGTGTATAGTGTAAGGTATATTTCAGTGTGTATTTATAGTGTAAGGTATATTTCAGTGTGTATAGTGTAAGGTATATTTCAGTGTGTATAGTGTAAGGTATATTTCAGTGTGTATAGTGTAAGGTATATTTCAGTGTGTATGGTGTAAGGTATATTTCAGTGTGTATAGAGTAAGGTATATTTCAGTGTGTATGTGTAGTGTAAGGTATATTTCAGTGTATATAGAGTAAGGTATATTTCAGTGTGTATGTGTAGTGTAAGGTATATTTCAGTGTGTATAGAGTAAGGTATATTTCAGTGTGTATAGAGTAAGGCATATTTCAGTGTGTATAGTGTAAGGTATATTTCAGTGTGTATAGAGTAAGGTATATTTCAGTGTGTATGGTGTAAGGTATATTTCAGTGTGTATGGTGTAAGGTATATTTCAGTGTGTATAGAGTAAGGTATATTTCAGTGTGTATAGAGTAAGGCATATTTCAGTGTGTATAGTGTAAGGTATATTTCAGTGTGTATAGAGTAAGGTATATTTCAGTGTGTATGGTGTAAGGTATATGTCAGTGTGTATAGTGTAAGGTATATTTCAGTGTGTATAGTGTAAGGTATATTTCAGTGTGTATAGTGTAAGGTATATTTCAGTGTGTATAGAGTAAGGCATATTTCAGTGTGTATAGTGTAAGGTATATTTCAGTGTGTATGGTGTAAGGTATGTTTCAGTGTGTATAGTGTAAGGTATATTTCAGTGTGTATTGTGTAAGGTATATTTCAGTGTGTATAGTGTAAGGTATATTTCAGTGTGTATGGTGTAAGGTATATTTCAGTGTGTATGGTGTAAGGTATATTTCAGTGTGTATGTGTAGAGTAAGGTATATTTCAGTGTGTATGGTTTAAGATATATTTCAGTGTGTATAGTGAAAGGTATATTTCAGTGTGTATAGTGTAAGGTATATTTCAGTGTGTATGTGTAGAGTAAGGTATATTTCAGTGTGTATAGTGTAAGGTATATTTCAGTGTGTATGGTGTAAGGTACATTTCAGTGTGTATGGTGTAAGGTATATTTCAGTGTGTATAGTGTAAGGTATATTTCAGTGTGTATGTGTAGAGTAAGGTATATTTCAGTGTGTATAGTGTAAGGTATATTTCAGTGTGTATGTGTAGTGTAAGGTATATTTCAGTGTGTATAGTGTAAGGTATATTTCAGTGTGTATGTATAGTGTAAGGTATATTTCAGTGTGTATAGAGTAAGGTATATTTCAGTGTGTATAGTGTAAGGTATATTTCAGTGTGTATGGTGTAAGGTATATTTCAGTGTGTATAGTGTAAGGTATATTTCAGTGTGTATGGTGTAAGGTATATTTCAGTGTGTATAGTGTAAGGTATATTTCAGTGTGTATATGTAGAGTAAGGCATATTTCAGTGTGTATGGTGTAAGATATATTTCAGTGTGTATGGTGTAAGGTACATTTCAGTGTGTATGGTGTAAGGTATATTTCAGTGTGTATAGTGTAAGGTATATTTCAGTGTGTATGTGTAGAGTAAGGTATATTTCAGTGTGTATAGTGTAAGGTATATTTCAGTGTGTATGTGTAGTGTAAGGTATATTTCAGTGTGTATAGTGTAAGGTATATTTCAGTGTGTATGTATAGTGTAAGGTATATTTCAGTGTGTATAGAGTAAGGTATATTTCAGTGTGTATAGTGTAAGGTATATTTCAGTGTGTATGGTGTAAGGTATATTTCAGTGTGTATAGTGTAAGGTATATTTCAGTGTGTATGGTGTAAGGTATATTTCAGTGTGTATAGTGTAAGGTATATTTCAGTGTGTATATGTAGAGTAAGGCATATTTCAGTGTGTATGGTGTAAGATATATTTCAGTGTGTATAGTGTAAGGTATATTTCAGTGTGTATAGTGTAAGGTATATTTCAGTGTGTATTGAGTAAGGTATATTTCAGTGTGTATAGTGTAAGGTATATTTCAGTGTGTATGGTGTAAGGTATATTTCAGTGTGTATAGTGTAAGGTATATTTCAGTGTGTATAGTGTAAGGTATATTTCAGTGTGTATGGTGTAAGGTATATTTCAGTGTGTATAGTGTAAGGTATATTTCAGTGTGTATGGTGTAAGGTATATTTCAGTGTGTATGGTGTAAGGTATATTTCAGTGTGTATGTGTAGAGTAAGGTATATTTCAGTGTGTATGGTTTAAGATATATTTCAGTGTGTATAGTGTAAGGTATATTTCAGTGTGTATAGTGTAAGGTATATTTCAGTGTGTATGTGTAGAGTAAGGTATATTTCAGTGTGTATAGTGTAAGGTATATTTCAGTGTGTATGGTGTAAGGTACATTTCAGTGTGTATGGTGTAAGGTATATTTCAGTGTGTATAGTGTAAGGTATATTTCAGTGTGTATGTGTAGAGTAAGGTATATTTCAGTGTGTATAGTGTAAGGTATATTTCAGTGTGTATGTGTAGTGTAAGGTATATTTCAGTGTGTGTAGTGTAAGGTATATTTCAGTGTGTATGTATAGTGTAAGGTATATTTCAGTGTGTATAGAGTAAGGTATATTTCAGTGTGTATAGTGTAAGGTATATTTCAGTGTGTATGGTGTAAGGTATATTTCAGTGTGTATAGTGTAAGGTATATTTCAGTGTGTATAGTGTAAGGTATATGTCAGTGTGTATGGTGTAAGATATATTTCAGTGTGTATAGTGTAAGGTATATTTCAGTGTGTATGTATAGTGTAAGGTATCTTTCAGTGTGTATAGTGTAAGGTATATTTCAGTGTGTATAGAGTAAGGTATATTTCAGTGTGTATAGTGTAAGGTATATTTCAGTGTGTATGGTGTAAGGTATATTTCAGTGTGTATAGTGTAAGGTATATTTCAGTGTGTATGGTGTAAGGTATATTTCAGTGTGTATAGTGTAAGGTATATGTCAGTGTGTATGGTGTAAGATATATTTCAGTGTGTATAGTGTAAGGTATATTTCAGTGTGTATGTATAGTGTAAGGTATATTTCAGTGTGTATAGTGTAAGGTATATTTCAGTGTGTATAGAGTAAGGTATATTTCAGTGTGTATAGTGTAAGGTATATTTCAGTGTGTGTAGTGTAAGGTATATTTCAGTGTGTATGTGTAGAGTAAGGTATATTTCAGTGTGTATGGTGTAAGGTATATGTCAGTGTGTATGGTGTAAGATATATTTCAGTGTGTATAGTGTAAGGTATATTTCAGTGTGTATAGTGTAAGGTATATTTCAGTGTGTATAGAGTAAGGTATATTTCAGTGTGTATAGTGTAAGGTATATTTCAGTGTGTATAGAGTAAGGTATATTTCAGTGTGTATAGTGTAAGGTATATTTCAGTGTGTATAGTGTAAGGTATATTTCAGTGTGTATAGTGTAAGGTATATTTCAGTGTGTATAGTGTAAGGTATATTTCAGTGTGTATAGAGTAAGGTATATTTCAGTGTGTATAGTGTAAGGTATATTTCAGTGTGTATAGAGTAAGGTATATTTCAGTGTGTATAGTGTAAGGTATATTTCAGTGTGTATAGTGTAAGGCATATTTCAGTGTGTATAGTGTAAGGTATATTTCAGTGTGTATGTGTAGAGTAAGGTATATTTCAGTGTGTATAGAGTAAGGTATATTTCAGTGTGTATAGTGTAAGGTATATTTCAGTGTGTATAGAGTAATGTATATTTCAGTGTGTATGTGTAGAGTAAGGTATATTTCAGTGTGTATGTGTAGAGTAAGATATATTTCAGTGTGTATAGTGTAAGGTATATTTCAGTGTGTATGGTGTAAGATATATTTCAGTGTGTATTGAGTAAGGTATATTTCAGTGTGTACAGTGTAAGGTACATTTCAGTGTGTATGGTGTAAGGTATGTTTCAGTGTGTATAGTGTAAGGTATATTTCAGTGTGTATGGTGTAAGGTATATTTCAGTGTGTATGGTGTAAGGTATATTTCAGTGTGTATGTGTAGTGTAAGGTATATTTCAGTGTGTATGTGTAGAGTAAGGTATATTTCAGTGTGTATAGTGTAAGGTATATTTCAGTGTGTATTTATAGTGTAAGGTATATTTCAGTGTGTATAGTGTAAGGTATATTTCAGTGTGTATAGTGTAAGGTATATTTCAGTGTGTATAGTGTAAGGTATATTTCAGTGTGTATGGTGTAAGGTATATTTCAGTGTGTATAGTGTAAGGTATATGTCAGTGTGTATGGTGTAAGATATATTTCAGTGTGTATAGTGTAAGGTATATTTCAGTGTGTATGTATAGTGTAAGGTATCTTTCAGTGTGTATAGTGTAAGGTATATTTCAGTGTGTATAGAGTAAGGTATATTTCAGTGTGTATAGTGTAAGGTATATTTCAGTGTGTATGGTGTAAGGTATATTTCAGTGTGTATAGTGTAAGGTATATTTCAGTGTGTATGGTGTAAGGTATATTTCAGTGTGTATAGTGTAAGGTATATGTCAGTGTGTATGGTGTAAGATATATTTCAGTGTGTATAGTGTAAGGTATATTTCAGTGTGTATGTATAGTGTAAGGTATATTTCAGTGTGTATAGTGTAAGGTATATTTCAGTGTGTATAGAGTAAGGTATATTTCAGTGTGTATAGTGTAAGGTATATTTCAGTGTGTGTAGTGTAAGGTATATTTCAGTGTGTATGTGTAGAGTAAGGTATATTTCAGTGTGTATGGTGTAAGGTATATGTCAGTGTGTATGGTGTAAGATATATTTCAGTGTGTATAGTGTAAGGTATATTTCAGTGTGTATAGTGTAAGGTATATTTCAGTGTGTATAGAGTAAGGTATATTTCAGTGTGTATAGTGTAAGGTATATTTCAGTGTGTATAGAGTAAGGTATATTTCAGTGTGTATAGTGTAAGGTATATTTCAGTGTGTATAGTGTAAGGTATATTTCAGTGTGTATAGTGTAAGGTATATTTCAGTGTGTATAGTGTAAGGTATATTTCAGTGTGTATAGAGTAAGGTATATTTCAGTGTGTATAGTGTAAGGTATATTTCAGTGTGTATAGAGTAAGGTATATTTCAGTGTGTATAGTGTAAGGTATATTTCAGTGTGTATAGTGTAAGGCATATTTCAGTGTGTATAGTGTAAGGTATATTTCAGTGTGTATGTGTAGAGTAAGGTATATTTCAGTGTGTATAGAGTAAGGTATATTTCAGTGTGTATAGTGTAAGGTATATTTCAGTGTGTATGGTGGAAGGCATTTTTCAGTGTGTATAGTGTAAGGCATATTTCAGTGTGTATAGTGTAAGGTATATTTCAGTGTGTATAGTGTAAGGTATATTTCAGTGCGTATAGAGTAAGGTATATTTCAGTGTGTATAGTGTAAGGTATATTTCAGTGTGTATAGTGTAAGGTATATTTCAGTGTGTATAGAGTAAGGTATATTTCAGTGTGTATAGTGTAAGGTATATTTCAGTGTGTATAGAGTAAGGTATATTTCAGTGTGTATAGTGTAAGGTATATTTCAGTGTGTATAGTGTAAGGTATATTTCAGTGTGTATAGTGTAAGGTATATTTCAGTGTGTATAGTGTAAGGTATATTTCAGTGTGTATAGAGTAAGGTATATTTCAGTGTGTATAGTGTAAGGTATATTTCAGTGTGTATAGAGTAAGGTATATTTCAGTGTGTATAGTGTAAGGTATATTTCAGTGTGTATAGTGTAAGGTATATTTCAGTGTGTATAGTGTAAGGTATATTTCAGTGTGTATAGTGTAAGGTATATTTCAGTGTGTATAGTGTAAGGTATATTTCAGTGTGTATAGAGTAAGGTATATTTCAGTGTGTATAGTGTAAGGTATATTTCAGTGTGTATAGTGTAAGGTATATTTCAGTGTGTATAGAGTAAGGCATATTTCAGTGTGTATTGAGTAAGGTATATTTAAGTGAATATGTATAGTGTAAGGAATATTTCAGTGTGTATAGAGTAAGGTATATTTCAGTGTGTATAGAGTAAGGTATATTTCAGTGTGTATAGAGTAAGGTATATTTCAGTGTGTATAGAGTAAGGTATATTTCAGTGTGTATAGAGTAATGTATATTTCAGTGTGTATGTGTAGAGTAAGGTATATTTCAGTGTGTATGTGTAGAGTAAGATATATTTCAGTGTGTATAGTGTAAGGTATATTTCAGTGTGTATGGTGTAAGATATATTTCAGTGTGTATTGAGTAAGGTATATTTCAGTGTGTACAGTGTAAGGTACATTTCAGTGTGTATGGTGTAAGGTATGTTTCAGTGTGTATAGTGTAAGGTATATTTCAGTGTGTATGGTGTAAGGTATATTTCAGTGTGTATGGTGTAAGGTATATTTCAGTGTGTATAGTGTAAGGTATATTTCAGTGTGTATGTGTAGAGTAAGGTATATTTCAGTGTGTATAGTGTAAGGTATATTTCAGTGTGTATTTATAGTGTAAGGTATATTTCAGTGTGTATAGTGTAAGGTATATTTCAGTGTGTATAGTGTAAGGTATATTTCAGTGTGTATAGTGTAAGGTATATTTCAGTGTGTATGGTGTAAGGTATATTTCAGTGTGTATAGAGTAAGGTATATTTCAGTGTGTATGTGTAGTGTAAGGTATATTTCAGTGTATATAGAGTAAGGTATATTTCAGTGTGTATGTGTAGTGTAAGGTATATTTCAGTGTGTATAGAGTAAGGTATATTTCAGTGTGTATAGAGTAAGGCATATTTCAGTGTGTATAGTGTAAGGTATATTTCAGTGTGTATAGAGTAAGGTATATTTCAGTGTGTATGGTGTAAGGTATATTTCAGTGTGTATGGTGTAAGGTATATTTCAGTGTGTATAGAGTAAGGTATATTTCAGTGTGTATAGAGTAAGGCATATTTCAGTGTGTATAGTGTAAGGTATATTTCAGTGTGTATAGAGTAAGGTATATTTCAGTGTGTATGGTGTAAGGTATATGTCAGTGTGTATAGTGTAAGGTATATTTCAGTGTGTATAGTGTAAGGTATATTTCAGTGTGTATAGTGTAAGGTATATTTCAGTGTGTATAGAGTAAGGCATATTTCAGTGTGTATAGTGTAAGGTATATTTCAGTGTGTATGGTGTAAGGTATGTTTCAGTGTGTATAGTGTAAGGTATATTTCAGTGTGTATTGTGTAAGGTATATTTCAGTGTGTATAGTGTAAGGTATATTTCAGTGTGTATGGTGTAAGGTATATTTCAGTGTGTATGGTGTAAGGTATATTTCAGTGTGTATGTGTAGAGTAAGGTATATTTCAGTGTGTATGGTTTAAGATATATTTCAGTGTGTATAGTGAAAGGTATATTTCAGTGTGTATAGTGTAAGGTATATTTCAGTGTGTATGTGTAGAGTAAGGTATATTTCAGTGTGTATAGTGTAAGGTATATTTCAGTGTGTATGGTGTAAGGTACATTTCAGTGTGTATGGTGTAAGGTATATTTCAGTGTGTATAGTGTAAGGTATATTTCAGTGTGTATGTGTAGAGTAAGGTATATTTCAGTGTGTATAGTGTAAGGTATATTTCAGTGTGTATGTGTAGTGTAAGGTATATTTCAGTGTGTATAGTGTAAGGTATATTTCAGTGTGTATGTATAGTGTAAGGTATATTTCAGTGTGTATAGAGTAAGGTATATTTCAGTGTGTATAGTGTAAGGTATATTTCAGTGTGTATGGTGTAAGGTATATTTCAGTGTGTATAGTGTAAGGTATATTTCAGTGTGTATGGTGTAAGGTATATTTCAGTGTGTATAGTGTAAGGTATATTTCAGTGTGTATATGTAGAGTAAGGCATATTTCAGTGTGTATGGTGTAAGATATATTTCAGTGTGTATGGTGTAAGGTACATTTCAGTGTGTATGGTGTAAGGTATATTTCAGTGTGTATAGTGTAAGGTATATTTCAGTGTGTATGTGTAGAGTAAGGTATATTTCAGTGTGTATAGTGTAAGGTATATTTCAGTGTGTATGTGTAGTGTAAGGTATATTTCAGTGTGTATAGTGTAAGGTATATTTCAGTGTGTATGTATAGTGTAAGGTATATTTCAGTGTGTATAGAGTAAGGTATATTTCAGTGTGTATAGTGTAAGGTATATTTCAGTGTGTATGGTGTAAGGTATATTTCAGTGTGTATAGTGTAAGGTATATTTCAGTGTGTATGGTGTAAGGTATATTTCAGTGTGTATAGTGTAAGGTATATTTCAGTGTGTATATGTAGAGTAAGGCATATTTCAGTGTGTATGGTGTAAGATATATTTCAGTGTGTATAGTGTAAGGTATATTTCAGTGTGTATAGTGTAAGGTATATTTCAGTGTGTATTGAGTAAGGTATATTTCAGTGTGTATAGTGTAAGGTATATTTCAGTGTGTATGGTGTAAGGTATATTTCAGTGTGTATAGTGTAAGGTATATTTCAGTGTGTATAGTGTAAGGTATATTTCAGTGTGTATGGTGTAAGGTATATTTCAGTGTGTATAGTGTAAGGTATATTTCAGTGTGTATGGTGTAAGGTATATTTCAGTGTGTATGGTGTAAGGTATATTTCAGTGTGTATGTGTAGAGTAAGGTATATTTCAGTGTGTATGGTTTAAGATATATTTCAGTGTGTATAGTGTAAGGTATATTTCAGTGTGTATAGTGTAAGGTATATTTCAGTGTGTATGTGTAGAGTAAGGTATATTTCAGTGTGTATAGTGTAAGGTATATTTCAGTGTGTATGGTGTAAGGTACATTTCAGTGTGTATGGTGTAAGGTATATTTCAGTGTGTATAGTGTAAGGTATATTTCAGTGTGTATGTGTAGAGTAAGGTATATTTCAGTGTGTATAGTGTAAGGTATATTTCAGTGTGTATGTGTAGTGTAAGGTATATTTCAGTGTGTGTAGTGTAAGGTATATTTCAGTGTGTATGTATAGTGTAAGGTATATTTCAGTGTGTATAGAGTAAGGTATATTTCAGTGTGTATAGTGTAAGGTATATTTCAGTGTGTATGGTGTAAGGTATATTTCAGTGTGTATAGTGTAAGGTATATTTCAGTGTGTATGGTGTAAGGTATATTTCAGTGTGTATAGTGTAAGGTATATTTCAGTGTGTATAGAGTAAGGTATATTTCAGTGTGTATGTGTAGTGTAAGGTATATTTCAGTGTGTATAGTGTAAGGTATATTTCAGTGTGTATAGTGTAAGGTATATTTCAGTGTGTATAGTGTAAGGTATATTTCAGTGTGTATAGAGTAAGGTATATTTCAGTGTGTATGTGTAGTGTAAGGTATATTTCAGTGTGTATAGAGTAAGGTATATTTCAGTGTGTATGTATAGAGTAAGGCATATTTCAGTGTGTATAGTGTAAGGTATATTTCAGTGTGTATAGAGTAAGGTATATTTCAGTGTGTATGGTGTAAGGTATAGTTCAGTGTGTATGGTGTAAGGTATATTTCAGTGTGTATAGAGTAAGGTATATTTCAGTGTGTATAGAGTAAGGCATATTTCAGTGTGTATAGTGTAAGGTATATTTCAGTGTGTATAGAGTAAGGTATATTTCAGTGTGTATGGTGTAAGGTATATGTCAGTGTGTATAGTGTAAGGTATATTTCAGTGTGTATAGTGTAAGGTATATTTCAGTTTGTATAGTGTAAGGTATATTTCAGTGTGTATGTGTAGAGTAAGGTATATTTCAGTGTGTATAGTGTAAGGTATATTTCAGTGTGTATGGTGTAAGGTACATTTCAGTGTGTATGGTGTAAGGTATATTTCAGTGTGTATAGTGTAAGGTATATTTCAGTGTGTATGTGTAGAGTAAGGTATATTTCAGTGTGTATAGTGTAAGGTATATTTCAGTGTGTATGTGTAGTGTAAGGTATATTTCAGTGTGTATAGTGTAAGGTATATTTCAGTGTGTATGTATAGTGTAAGGTATATTTCAGTGTGTATAGAGTAAGGTATATTTCAGTGTGTATAGTGTAAGGTATATTTCAGTGTGTATGGTGTAAGGTATATTTCAGTGTGTATAGTGTAAGGTATATTTCAGTGTGTATGGTGTAAGGTATATTTCAGTGTGTATAGTGTAAGGTATATTTCAGTGTGTATATGTAGAGTAAGGCATATTTCAGTGTGTATGGTGTAAGATATATTTCAGTGTGTATAGTGTAAGGTATATTTCAGTGTGTATAGTGTAAGGTATATTTCAGTGTGTATTGAGTAAGGTATATTTCAGTGTGTATAGTGTAAGGTATATTTCAGTGTGTATAGTGTAAGGTATATTTCAGTGTGTATGTGTAGAGTAAGGTATATTTCAGTGTGTATGGTGTAAGGTATATTTCAGTGTGTATGTGTAGAGTAAGGTATATTTCAGTGTGTATAGTGTAAGGTATATTTCAGTGTGTATGGTGTTAGGTATATTTCAGTGTGTATAGAGTAAGGTATATTTCAGTGTGTATGTGTAGTGTAAGGTATATTTCAGTGTGTATAGAGTAAGGTATATTTCAGTGTGTATGTGTAGAGTAAGGTATATTTCAGTGTGTATAGTGTAAGGTATATTTCAGTGTGTATAGTGTAAGGTATATTTCAGTGTGTATAGTGTAAGGCATATTTCAGTGTGTATAGTGTAAGGCATATTTCAGTGTGTATAGTGTAAGGTATATTTCAGTGTGTATGGTGTAAGATATATTTCAGTGTGTATAGAGTAAGGTATATTTCAGTGTGTATAGTGTAAGGTATATTTCAGTGTGTATGGTGTAAGGTATATTTCAGTGTGTATAGTGTAAGGTATATTTCAGTGTGTATGGTGTAAGGTATATTTCAGTGTGTATGGTGTAAGGTATATTTCAGTGTGTATGTGTAGAGTAAGGTATATTTCAGTGTGTATAGTGTAAGGTATATTTCAGTGTGTATAGTGTAAGGTATATTTCAGTGTGTATAGTGTAAGGTATATTTCAGTGTGTATAGTGTAAGGTATATTTCAGTGTGTATAGAGTAAGGTATATTTCAGTGTGTATGGTGTAAGGTATATTTCAGTGTGTATAGTGTAAGGTATATTTCAGTGTGTATAGTGTAAGGTATATTTCAGTGTGTATGGTGTAAGGCATATTTCAGTGTGTATAGTGTAAGGCATATTTCAGTGTGTATAGTGTAAGGTATATTTCAGTGTGTATAGTGTAAGGCATATTTCAGTGTGTATAGTGTAAGGTATATTTCAGTGTGTATAGTGTAAGGTATATTTCAGTGTGTATAGTGTAAGGTATATTTCAGTGTGTATAGTGTAAGGTATATTTCAGTGTGTATGGTGTAAGGTATATTTCAGTGTTTATGTGTAGAGTAAGGTATATTTCAGTGTGTATAGTGTAAGGTATATTTCAGTGTGTATAGTGTAAGGTATATTTCAGTGTGTATTGTGTAAGGTATATTTCAGTGTGTTTAGAGTAAGGTATATTTCATTGTGTATGGTGTAAGGTATATTTCAGTGTGTATAGTGTAAGGTATATTTCAGTGTGTATAGTGTAAGGTATATTTCAGTGTGTATAGTGTAAGGTATATTCCAGTGTGTATAGAGTAAGGTATATTTCTGTGTGTATAGTGTAAGGTATATTTCAGTGTGTATGGTGTAAGGTATATTTCAGTGTGTATAGTGTAAGGTATATTTCAGTGTGTATGTGTAGAGTAAGGTATATTTCAGTGTGCATAGTGTAAGGTACATTTCAGTGTGTATAGTGTAAGGTATATTTCAGTGTGTATAGTGTAAGGTATATTTCAGTGTGTATAGTGTAAGGTATATTTCAGTGTGTATAGTGTAAGGTATATTTCAGTGTGTATAGTGTAAGGTATATTTCAGTGTGTATAGTGTAAGGTATATTTCAATGTGTATAGTGTAAGGTATATTTCAGTGTGTATAGTGTAAGGTATATTTCAGTGTGTATAGTGTAAGGTATATTTCAGTGTGTATAGTGTAAGGTATATTTCAGTGTGTATAGTGTAAGGTATATTTCAGTGTGTATAGTGTAAGGCATATTTCAGTGTGTATAGTGTAAGGTATATTTCAGTGTGTATATGTAGAGTAAGATATATTTCAGTGTGTATGGTGTAAGATTAATTTCAGTGTGTATAGTGTAAGGTATATTTCAGTGTGTATAGTGTAAGGTATATTTCAGTGTGTATAGTGTAAGGTATATTTCAGTGTGTATGGTGTAAGGTATATTTCAGTGTGTATAGAGTAAGGTATATTTCAGTGTGTATAGTGTAAGGTATATTTCAGTGTGTATAGAGTAAGGTATATTTCAGTGTGTATAGTGTAAGGTATATTTCAGTGTGTATAGAGTAAGGTATATTTCAGTGTGTATAGTGTAAGGTATATTTCAGTGTGTATAGAGTAAGGTATATTTCAGTGTGTATAGTGTAAGGTATATTTCAGTGTGTATAGTGTAGAGTAAGGCATATTTCAGTGTGTATGTGTAGAGTAAGGCATATTTCAGTGTGTATAGAGTAAGGTATATTTCAGTGTGTATAGTGTAAGATATATTTCAGTGTGTGTAGAGTAAGGTATATTTCAGTGTGTATGTGTAGAGTAAGGCATATTTCAGTGTGTATGTGTAGAGTAAGGCATATTTCAGTGTGTATAGAGTTAGGTATATTTCAGTGTGTATGGTGTAAGATATATTTCAGTGTGTATGGTGTAAGATATATTTCAGTGTGTATAGTGTAAGGTATATTTCAGTGTGTATAGAGTAAGGTATATTTCAGTTTGTATAGTGTAAGATATATTTCAGTGTGTATAGAGTACGATATATTTCAGTGTGTATAGTGTAAGGTATATTTCAGTGTGTATAGTGTAAGATATATTTCAGTGTGTATAGAGTACGATATATTTCAGTGTGTATAGTGTAAGGTATATTTCAGTGTGTATAGAGTACGATATATTTCAGTGTGTATAGTGTAAGGTATATTTCAGTGTGTATAGAGTACGATATATTTCAGTGTGTATAGTGTAAGGTATATTTCAGTGTGTATAGTGTAAGATATATTTCAGTGTGTATAGAGTACGATATATTTCAGTGTGTATAGTGTAAGGTATATTTCAGTGTGTATAGTGTAAGGTATATTTCAGTGTGTATAGTGTAAGGTATATTTCAGTGTGTATAGTGTAAGGTATATTTCAGTGTGTATGTGTAGAGTAAGGTATATTTCAGTGTGTATGGAGTAAGGTATATTTCAGTGTGTATAGTGTAAGATATATTTCAGTGTGTATGGTGTAAGGTATATTTCAGTGTGTATGGTGTAAGGTATATTTCAGTGTGTATGTATAGTGTAAGGTATATTTCAGTGTGTATAGTGTAAGGTATATTTCAGTGTGTATAGTGTAAGATATATTTCAGTGTGTATGTGTAGAGTAAGGTATATTTCAGTGTGTATGTGTAGAGTAAGGCATATTTCAGTGTGTATGTGTAGAGTAAGGCATATTTCAGTGTGTATAGAGTAAGGTATATTTCAGTGTGTATAGTGTAAGATATATTTCAGTGTGTGTAGAGTAAGGTATATTTCAGTGTGTATGTGTAGAGTAAGGCATATTTCAGTGTGTATGTGTAGAGTAAGGCATATTTCAGTGTGTATAGAGTAAGGTATATTTCAGTGTGTATAGTGTAAGATATATTTCAGTGTGTATAGTGTAAGGTATATTTCAGTGTGTATAGAGTAAGGTATATTTCAGTTTGTATAGTGTAAGATATATTTCAGTGTGTATAGAGTACGATATATTTCAGTGTGTATAGTGTAAGGTATATTTCAGTGTGTATAGTGTAAGATATATTTCAGTGTGTATAGAGTATGATATATTTCAGTGTGTATAGTGTAAGGTATATTTCAGTGTGTATAGAGTAAGGTATATTTCAGTGTGTATAGTGTAAGATATATTTCAGTGTGTATAGAGTATGATATATTTCAGTGTGTATAGTGTAAGGTATATTTCAGTGTGTATAGAGTAAGGTATATTTCAGTGTGTATGTGTAGAGTAAGGCATATTTCAGTGTGTATGTGTAGAGTAAGGCATATTTCAGTGTGTATAGTGTAAGGTATATTTCAGTGTGTATAGAGTAAGGCATATTTCAGTGTGTATAGAGTAAGGTATATTTCAGTGTGTATAGAGTAAGGTATATTTCAGTGTGTATGGTGTAAGATATCTTTCAGTGTGTATAGTGTAAGGTATATTTCAGTGTGTATAGAGTAAGGTATATTTCAGTTTGTATAGAGTAAGGTATATTTCAGTATGTATAGTGTAAGGTATATTTCAGTGTGTATAGAGTACGATATATTTCAGTGTGTATAGTGTAAGGTATATTTCAGTGTGTATAGAGTACGATATATTTCAGTGTGTATAGTGTAAGGTATATTTCAGTGTGTATAGTGGAAGGCATATTTCAGTGTGTATAGTGTAAGGTATATTTCAGTGTGTATAGTGTAAGGTATATGTCAGTGTGTATAGAGTAAGGTATATTTCAGTGTGTATAGTGTAAGGTATATTTCAGTGTGTATAGTGTAAGGTATATTTCAGTGTGTATAGTGTAAGATATATTTCAGTGTGTATAGAGTACGATATATTTCAGTGTGTATAGTGTAAGGTATATTTCAGTGTGTATAGTGTAAGGTATATTTCAGTGTGTATAGTGTAAGGTATATTTCAGTGTGTATAGTGTAAGGTATATTTCAGTGTGTATAGTGTAAGATATATTTCAGTGTGTATGTGTAGAGTAAGGTATATTTCAGTGTGTATGGAGTAAGGTATATTTCAGTGTGTATAGTGTAAGATATATTTCAGTGTGTATAGTGTAAGGTATATTTCAGTGTGTATAGTGTAAGGTATATTTCAGTGTGTATAGTGTAAGATATATTTCAGTGTGTATGTGTAGAGTAAGGTATATTTCAGTGTGTATGTGTAGAGTAAGGCATATTTCAGTGTGTATGTGTAGAGTAAGGCATATTTCAGTGTGTATAGAGTAAGGTATATTTCAGTGTGTATAGTGTAAGATATATTTCAGTGTGTGTAGAGTAAGGTATATATCAGTGTGTATAGTGTAAGGTATATTTCAGTGTGTATAGAGTAAGGTATATTTCAGTGTGTATAGTGTAAGGTATATTTCAGTGTGTATAGTGTAAGGTATATTTCAGTATGTATAGTGTAAGGTATATTTCAGTGTGTATAGTGTAAGGTATATTTCAGTGTGTATAGTGTAAGGTATATTTCAGTGTGTATAGTGTAAGATATATTTCAGTGTGTGTAGTGTAAGGTATATTTCAGTGTGTATGTGTAGAGTAAGGCATATTTCAGTGTGTATGTGTAGAGTAAGGCATATTTCAGTGTGTATAGAGTAAGGTATATTTCAGTGTGTATAGAGTAAGGTATATTTCAGTGTGTATGGTGTAAGATATATTTCAGTGTGTATGGTGTAAGATATATTTCAGTGTGTATAGTGTAAGGTATATTTCAGTGTGTATAGAGTAAGGTATATTTCAGTGTGTATAGTGTAAGATATATTTCAGTGTGTATGGTGTAAGATATATTTCAGTGTGTATAGAGTAAGGTATATTTCAGTGTGTATAGTGTAAGGTATATTTCAGTGTGTATAGAGTAAGGTATATTTCAGTGTGTATAGTGTAAGGTATATTTCAGTGTGTATAGTGTAAGGTATATTTCAGTATGTATAGTGTAAGGTATATTTCAGTGTGTATGTATAGTGTAAGGTATATTTCAGTGTGTATAGAGTAAGATATATTTCAGTGTGTATAGTGTAAGGTATATTTCAGTGTGTATAGTGTAAGGTATATTTCAGTGTGTATGTATAGTGTAAGGTATATTTCAGTGTGTATGTATAGTGTAAGGTATATTTCAGTGTGTATGTGTAGAGTAAGGTATATTTCAGTGTGTATAGTGTAAGGTATATTTCAGTGTGTATAGTGTAAGGTATATTTCAGTGTGTATGGTGTAAGGTATATTTTAGTGTGTATAGAGTAAGGTATATTTCAGTGTGTATAGTGTAAGGTATATTTCAGTGTGTATAGTGTAAGGTATATTTCAGTGTGTATGTATAATGTAAGGTATATTTCAGTGTGTATAGAGTAAGGTATATTTCAGTGTGTATTGAGTAAGGTATATTTCAGTGTGTATAGTGTAAGGTATATTTCAGTGTGTATGTATAGTGTAAGATATATTTCAGTGTGTATGGTGTAAGGTATATTTCAGTGTGTATAGTGTAAGGTATATTTCAGTGTGTATAGTGTAAGGTATATTTCAGTGTGTATGGTGTAAGATATATTTCAGTGTGTATAGAGTAAGGTATATTTCAGTGTGTATAGTGTAAGGTATATTTCAGTGTGTATAGAGTAAGGTATATTTCAGTGTGTATAGTGTAAGGTATATTTCAGTGTTTATAGTGTAAGGTATATTTCAGTGTGTATAGTGTAAGGTATATTTCAGTGTGTATAGTGTAAGGTATATTTCAGTGTGTATGGTGTAAGGTATATTTCAGTGTGTATAGAGTAAGATATATTTCAGTGTGTATAGTGTAAGGTATATTTCAGTGTGTATAGTGTAAGGTATATTTCAGTGTGTATAGTGTAAGGTATATTTCAGTGTGTATAGTGTAAGGTATATTTCAGTGTGTATAGTGTAAGGTATATTTCAGTGTGTATAGTGTAAGGTATATTTCAGTGTGTATAGTGTAAGGTATATTTCAGTGTGTATAGTGTAAGGTATATTTCAGTGTGTATAGAGTAAGATATATTTCAGTGTGTATAGTGTAAGGTATATTTCAGTGTGTATAGTGTAAGGTATATTTCAGTGTGTATAGTGTAAGGTATATTTCAGTGTGTATAGTGTAAGGTATATTTCAGTGTGTATAGTGTAAGGTATATTTCAGTGTGTATAGAGTAAGGTATATTTCAGTGTGTATAGTGTAAGGTATATTTCAGTGTGTATAGAGTAAGGTATATTTCAGTGTGTATAGTGTAAGGTATATTTCAGTGTGTATAGAGTAATGTATATTTCAGTGTGTATGTGTAGAGTAAGATGTATTTCAGTGTTCATCGTGTGAGCACCTCTGAGACATAGATCCCTCTCCTCAGCCCAGGGTGGTGAGGTAGACTCCTGAAATAGACATGTGATACAGCAACACGTTCTCTCTGTCTCCACACACACTCACACCAGTGGAGGCTTCTCAGAGGAGTAAGGGGAGGACCATCCTCCTCAGTGAATTTAATAAAAATAAAAATAGTGAAACATTTAAAAGTTAACCTTTTAAGTAAAATTATACTATATATTCACGTCACCAAATAATTGATTATAACATACTGTTTTGCAATTAAGTTCTACAGTAGACTCAACAGCACTCTGTATGGTAGCACAATGGTGTAGCCGGAGGACAGCTAGCTTCCATCCTCCTCTGGGTACATTGACTTCATGGTTCTCACCCCTCTCCCATCGACATACACAGTAATTATAACAACATCCGGAGGACGTCCTCCAACCTATCAGAGATCTTGCATATGAACTGACATGTTGTCCACCCAATCAAAGAATCAGAGAATTAATCTAGTACTGAAAGCATAAGCTACATCTAGCAAGCCCTGCAGTGCACAAAATGTGGTGAGTAGTTGACTCAAAGAGAGACAAAGACAGTTTGACAGTTTTGAACAAATTCATTTCTACAAAAATAAAGAAGCAAGAGACAGAGAGAGAGAGAGAAAGTTTTTTTTTAAAAATTGACTTTCACTTACTTAGCTATCAAATGCAGCTAGCTAGTTTAGGTTGCTGAAACACCCAGCTACAAACGAGGGATGCTATGTTTGCCAGCTGGCTATGAATATCCAACACAACACTGGAACTCTTCCAAGTCAAGGTAAGCTCTTGGTTTTACACATTTATTGCAACCACGGCCCACCGGTGTAACTGCTAAACTGCTTACTGACTGTACACTGTACTGCATGATTGTAGCTGGTTTACTAACGTGTTAGTTCTATTATCTATGTTGACTATGACGTTACTTCAGCTAATATGGTGACAATGATGTAGGCTGTATGTAATGGTTATAATATGGTTTTGCTTTGAAAGGTTTTTTCACCTGGTCACATACAGTTGTTATGTTGTGCATTGAAGTCCACAAGCGAAGGGAAAAGTTGAGAGGAGAGCGCATGTTTTCGAAAAGGAATACAACGTGGCTGCTATGAAACTGAACTGTATTTACGTGTGATCGGGGGTGTATTCATTCCGCCAATTCTGTTGAGAAACATTTCTTAAACGGAAGCGAACGGAACCAAACGGGGATAAACATACTTGAATCTGCCCAATAAAAACACTTGTTTGCAACTGTTGGACTAATGATTACACCCTAGATCAGCTACTGTAGATGCAGGCAAGAGTGTGCAAGGCGGTATTGAATGTGTTACTGTCTGTCCATGTGTCACCGTCTGTCATCTCTCAACCTGTGTACATTTACGTTCAAAACTTTTATTTATAGGTTGTAGCAACCCCATGATGGGTATAGGGAAATATCAAGTATCATGTAGTAGCCTAAACTTATTGATGTTATATTTAACTGGGGGAATGGAATATGAATGACAGTCATCCAACATGCTGTAATAGAAATAAGGCCATGCTCGTGAAAAAAATAAATGTCCTCCCTCATCTTAAACGGCACCGACGGCCACTGACTCACACATACAGTAACCTAGGACCAACATTAATACTCATTAGTCTATGTTAACTGCAAAACAAATAGCAGTCCTGTAATCCTATCAGCAGAATGTGGTTTTGGGAACACACGCACACACACTTTTCTTGAAAGTGATGTGAGAAAATGGGATGAAAGTTCTGCGGTGGTGGGTCTATTAACTCCCACTGTGTGACCTATCCAATAGAACCCCCCATTGGACACAAACGTCAGTTCAATGTCTAGTTTTGATTTACATTTGGTTGAGTTGTCGACTAACATGAATTCAACGTGAAATCCACAAAAAGGGTCACCATGTCAATGGATTTAGGTTCAAACTTGGTGAAGAAAAGACGAAAGGCCCTTATGTTGGTGACTTTTTGCTAATCGAATACATTTTCCACTTTGATTCAATGTCATCACATACATTTCTTAGGTTGAAATGATGTGGAAACAACATTGATTCAACAATAGTGGCACAGTCACTCATACACTGAGTATACCAAACATTAGGAACATCTTCCTAGTATTGAGTTGCACCCCTCCCCCTTTTGCCATGAGAACAGGCTTTAGTCGTCGGGGCATGGACCCTACAAAGTGTTGAAAGCGTTCCACAGGAATGCTGGCCCATGTTGACAGGAATGCTGGCCCATGTTGACTCCAATGCTTCCCAGAACTGTATCAAGTAGGCTGGATGTCCTTTGGGTGGTGGACCTTGATACAAACAGAAACAGAAAACTGAGTGTGAAAAACCCAGCAGAGTTGCAGTTCTTGACACAAACCTGTCACGCCTACTCCCACCCTCCCTCTCTGGCGCTCGATGTAGCCAGTTTATTCATTATTACGCACACCTGCCACCATCGTTACGCGCACCTGCACCTAATGAGACTCACCTGGACTCCATCACCTTCCTGATTACCTCCCCTATATCTGTCACTCCCTTTGGTTCTTTCCCCAGGCGTTATTGACTCTGTTTCTGTGTTTCATGTCTGTACGCTACTCGTGGTTTCTTGTGTTGTTCCATGTTCCGTTTAAATTCCCTCCCTGTACTTTCTTCAGGATTCTTAGGGTACACATAAAGTAGTAGACATAAAGTAGACATAAAGTAGTGTGCCTGATACCTGCTACAACACCCCGTTCAAGGGCACTTCAGTATGTTGTCTTGCCCATTCACCCTCTGAATGACACACAATCCATGTCTCAATCGTCTCAAGTCTTAAAAATCCTTCTGTAACCTGTCTCCTCCCCTTCATCTACACTGATTGAAGTGGATTTAACAAATGACATCTATAAGGGTTCATAGCTTTCACCTGAATTCACCAGGTCAGTCTATGTCATGGAAAGATGTCATGTTGGTCAGTCTATGTCATGCTCTTAATGTTTTGTATACTCACTGTAGATCTGGCATGTCTATGTCCAATAGAGAGGAGAACATGTCTTACCGTACATGATACTGGGCCAATAACATCACCACACAATATAACCAATAACATAACCGCATAATATAACCAATAACATAACCACATAATATAACCACATAATATAACCACATAATATAACCACATAATATAACCACATAATATAACCACATAATATAACCAATAACATAACCACATAATATAACCACATAATATAACCAATAACATAACCACATAATATAATCACATAATATAACCACATAATATAACCACATAACATAACCACATAATATAACCAATAACATAACCACATAATATAACCAATAACATAACCACATAATATAACCACATAACATAACCACATAATATAACCAATAACATAACCACATAATATAACCAATAACATAACCACATAATATAACCACATAATATAACCAATAACATAACCACATAATATAACCACATAATATAACCAATAACATAACCACATAATATAATCACATAATATAACCACATAACATAACCACATAATATAACCAATAACATAACCAATAACATAACCACATAATATAACCACATAATATAACCACATAATATAACCAATAACATAACCACATAATATAACCACATAATATAACCAATAACATAACCACATAATATAACCACATAATATAACCAATAACATAACCACATAATATAACCACATAATATAACCAATAACATAACCACATAATATAAACACATAATATAACCAATAACATAACCACATAATATAACCACATAATATAACCAATAACATAACCAATAACATAACCACATAATATAAACACATAATATAACCAATAACATAACCACATAATATAACCAATAACATAACCAATAACATAACCACATAATATAAACACATAACATAACCACATAATATAACCACATAATATAAACACATAACATAACCACATAATATAACCAATAACATAACCAATAACATAACCACATAATATAACCACATAATATAACCAATAACATAACCACATAATATAACCAATAACATAACCACATAATATAACCACATAATATAACCAATAACATAACCACATAATATAATCACATAATATAACCAATAACATAACCACATAATATAACCACATAACATAACCACATAATATAACCACATAATATAACCACATAATATAACCAATAACATAACCAATAACATAACCACATAATATAAACACATAATATAACCACATAATATAACCAATAACATAACCACATAATATAACCACATAATATAACCACATAATATAACCACATAACATAACCACATAATATAACCAATAACATAACCACATAACATAACCACATAATATAACCACATAATATAACCAATAACATAACCACATAATATAACCAATAACATAACCACATAATATAACCAATAACATAACCAATAACATAACCACATAATATAACCAATAACATAACCACATAATATAACCACATAATATAACCAATAACATAACCACATAATATAACCAATAACATAACCACATAATATAACCAATAACATAACCAATAACATAACCACATAATATAACCACATAATATAAACACATAACATAACCACATAATATAACCAATAACATAACCAATAACATAACCACATAATATAAACACATAACATAACCACATAATATAACCAATAACATAACCAATAACATAACCACATAATATAACCAATAACATAACCACATAATATAACCAATAACATAACCAATAACATAACCACATAATATAACCACATAATATAACCACATAACATAACCAATAACATAACCACATAATATAAACACATAACATAACCACATAATATAACCAATAACATAACCAATAACATAACCACATAATATAACCAATAACATAACCACATAATATAACCACATAATATAACCAATAACATAACCACATAATATAACCACATAATATAACCAATAACATAACCAATAACATAACCACATAATATAACCACATAATATAACCACATAATATAAACACATAACATAACCACATAATATAATCAATAACATAACCACATAATATAACCACATAATATAAACACATAACATAACCACATAACATAACCACATAATATAACCAATAACATAACCACATAATATAACCACATAATATAACCAATAACATAACCACATAATATAATCAATAACATAACCACATAATATAACCAATAACATAACCACATAATATAACCACATAATATAACCAATAACATAACCACATAATATAACCAATAACATAACCAAAAACATAACCACATAATATAACCACATAATATAACCACATAATATAACCAATAACATAACCACATAATATAACCACATAATATAACCAATAACATAACCACATAATATAACCAATAACATAACCAATAACATAACCACATAATATAACCACATAATATAACCACATAATATAACCAATAACATAACCACATAATATAACCAATAACATAACCACATAATATAACCAATAACATAACCACATAATATAACCAATAACATAACCACATAATATAACCAATAACATAACCACATAATATAACCAATAACATAACCACATAATATAACCACATAATATAACCAATAACATAACCAATAACATAACCAAAAACATAACCACATAATATAACCACATAATATAACCAATAACATAACCACATAATATAACCACATAATATAACCAATAACATAACCACATAATATAACACATAATATAACCAATAACATAACCACATAATATAACCACATAATATAACCAATAACATAACCACATAATATAACCAATAACATAACCACATAATATAACCACATAATATAACCAATAACATAACCACATAATATAACCACATAATATAAACACATAATATAACCACATAATATAATCAATAGGGTTTGAGGCAGCAGGCAGGGCACTCTGGCGTCACCCCAGGTGAGAAGGCACCATTCTCACCCAGAGCCCTCTGTTACACACATGTTTTTGTTTGTTACTTTTCCTGAGTTTCCCCCGCATTCCCAGCATAAGGCGCTCGTCGATTCAGGCACGGCTGGGAATTTTATTGACAGATCATTTGCCCATAGTTTATGGATCCCCATCGTTCCCGTTGATGTACCCTTCCCCGTTCACGCCTTAGATAGTCGACCATTAGGGTCAGGGTTGATTAGGGAGGTCACCGCTCCTTTGGGCATGGTGACGCAGGGGGGTCATACGGAGAGAATTAGTCTCTTCATGATTGATTCTCCTGCGTTTCCCGTGGTGCTGGTTAGTTTGCACGGGCAGGGTGTAGCGGTGTATATTGGTGACATTCTGATATACTCCACTACACGCCCGAGGATGTGTCCCTGGAGCGCAAGGTGCTTGGTTGCCTGTTGGAGCATGACCTGTACGCCAAGGCTGAGAAATGCCGGTTCTTTCAACAGTCCGTCTCCTTTCTAGGGTATCACATTTCCACCTCAGGGGTGGAGATGGAGACCTAATTGCAGCCGTGCGTAATTGGCCGACTCGCACCACAGTAAAGGAGGTGCAGCGGTTCTTTGGGTTTGCCAACTAGGTAGCGGCGTTCATAGTGGAGGTGGACACGTCCGAGGCTGGGATAGGAGCTGTGCTCTCTCAGTGCTCGGATACGCCACCGAAGCTCCGCCCCTGTGCCTTCTTCTCGAGGAAGCTCAGCACGGCGGAGCGAAACTATGAAGTGGGGGACCGGGAGTTGTTGGCTGTGGTCAAAGCTTTGAAGGCGTGGAGACATTGGCTTGAGGGGGCTTAACACCCTTTTCTCATCTGGACTGACCACCGCAATCTGGAGCACATCTGGGCGGCGAGGAGACTGAACCCTCGCCAAGCAAGGTGTGCCATGTTTTTCACCCGTTTTGTTTTCACACTTTCTTACAGACCAGGTTCCCAGAACTTGAAGGCAGACGCACTGTCCCGGCTGTATGACACAGAGGAGCGGCCCATGTATCCCACTCCCATACTCCCGGCCTCCTGCCTGGTGGCACCGGTAGTGTGGGAGCTGGACACCTGTCGATTGATTTCCTGACCAATCTTCCCCCATCACAGGGAAACACCACGATCCTGGTTGTTGTGGATCGTTTCTCTAAGTCCTGCCGTCTCCTCCCTTTGCCCGGTCTCCCTACGGCCCTACAGACTGTGGAGGCCTTGTTTACGCACGTCTTCCGGCACTACGGGGTGCTTGAGGATGTAGTGTCTGGTCCCCAATTCACTTCAAGGGTCTGGAAGGCTGGGGGTCTCGGTCAGCATTACCTCAGGTTTTCACCCCGAGAGTAACGGGCAGGTGTAGAGAGTAAACCAGGATGTGGGTAGGTTTCTGAGGTCCTATTGCCAGGACCGGCCGGGGGAGTTGGCAGGGTTCGTACCCTGGGCAGAGATGGCCCAGAACTCGCTCCACCACTCCTCCACTAACCCCACCCCCTTCCAGTGTGTATTGGGGTATCAGCCGGTTCTGGCTCCTTGGCATCAGAGTCAGACTGAGGTTCCTGTCCTGCAGTGGACGACTAGTTCCGGCGCGCGGAGGAAAGATGGGACGCCGCCCATATCCACCTTCAGCGCACTGTACTGCACCAGAAAGTGGGCGCAGACCGTCACCGTGTTCGCACCGGTGTTGTGTATTTAACCCTCTGTTTCCCCCCATGTCTTTGTGTGGTATTGTTTATCTGTTTCATGTATGCGCACATATGTCTGGTTACGCTGGGTTATATCAACCCGTATTGTATTTCGTGTTAGTTGTGCCGTGTGCTTTTGGTTCGCCTAAATAAGATGCTCCGTTTGCTACCCACTATCTGCTCTCCTGCGCCTGACTCCCTTGCAGCCATTTATGCATACCTGACAAGCACTCACGTCTGTAGCCATGAAGTGCTTTGAAAGGCTAGTCATGGCTCACATCAACACCATTATCCCTGGATCCCTAGACCCACTCCAATTTGCATACCACCCCAACAGATCCACAGATGCAATCTCTATTGCACTCCACACTGCCCTTTCCCACCTGGACAAAAGGAACACCTATCTGAGAATGCTATTCATTGACTACAGATCAGCGTTCAACACCATAGTGTCCTCAAAGCTCATCACTAAGCTAAAGACCCTGGGACTAAACACCTCCCTCTACAACTGGATCCTGGAATTCCTGATGGGCTGCCCCCATGTGGTGAGGGTAGATAGCAACACATCTGCCACGCTCATCCTCAGCACGGGGGCCCCTCAGGGGTGCGTGCTCAGTTCTCTCCTGTACTCCCTGTTCACCCATGACTGCATGGCCAAGCATGACTCCAACACCATCATTAAGTTTGCCGACGACACAACAGTGGTAGGCCTAATCACCGACAACAATGAGACAGCCTATAGGGAGGAGGTCAGAGACCTAGCAGTGAGGTGCCAGGACAACAACCTCTCGCTTAACGTGATCAAGACAAAGGAGATGATTGTGGACTACAGGAGAAGGAGGACCGACTACGCCCCCATTCTCATCAACAGGGCTGTAGTGGAGCAGGTTGGGAGCTTCAAGTTCCTTGCTGTCCACATCACCAACAAACTATCATGGTCCAAACACACCAAGACAGTCGTGAAGAGGGCACGACAACGCATATTCCCCCTCAGGAGACTGAAAAGATTTGGCATGGGTCTTCAGATCCTCAAAAAGTTCTACAGCTGCACCATCGAGAACTGGTTGCATCACGCCTGGTATGGCAACTGCTTGGCCTCTGACCGCAAGGCACTACAGGGTGTATGCATTGTCCTACCCCCACCCCCATTTTTACGCTGCTGCTACTCTCTGTTTATTATCCATGCATAGTCACTTTACCGCTACCTGCATGTACATATTACCTAATTTACCTTGACTAACCTGTGCTCCGCACATTGACTCTGTACCGGCACCCCCTGTATATAGCCTCGCTACTGTTATTTTACTGTTGCTCCTTAATTATTTCTTATTTTTCTGTTTTTCTTTTCTTTCTTTCTTTTTTACTTCAAATTACTTTAGTAAATACTTTCTTAGCCCTTATTTTTCTTAAAACGGCACTGTTGGTTAAGGGCTTGTAAGTAAGCATCACTGTAAGGTCTACACATGTTGTATTTGGCGCATGTGACAGATAACATTTGATTTGATTAGATTTACCCCTCCCTCATTTAGTTGTGATAGAGAGAGAGAGAGAGAGAGAGAGAGAGAGAGAGAGAGCGAGAGAGAGAGAGAGAGAGAGAGAGAAAGAAAGAAAGAGAAAGAGAAAGAAAGAGCGAGATGATGGCAGGTAGAGGAGTCTGATTCTGGTGTGGTTGGTGTGACTCGGCTGTGATGAGAGAGAAGAGAGAGAAGAGAATAGAAGGAGGGAGAGAGAGGAGAGGAGAGGAGAGGAGAGGAGAGGAGAGGAGAGGAGAGGAGAGGAGGATGGAGAGGTAGAGGGAGATAATTGAATTTCGATCCCAGTTTGTTGGTTCAATAGAAAATCACAAAACCATTACATGTTACACTCATCACAGTGAGAGGAGGAATTGGAGTGAAGAAAGACAGGAAGAGAAGAGAGACTGGGGAGAATGATAGAGAAGAGAAGAGAGACTGGGGAGAATGATAGAGAAGAGAATAGAGACTGGGGAGAATGATAGAGAAGAGAATAGAGACTGGGGAGAATGATAGAGAAGAGAAGAGAGACTGGGGAGAATGATAGAGAAGAGAAGAGAAGAGAGACTGGGGAGAATGATAAAGAGAAGAGAGACTGGGGCGAATGATAGAGAAGAGAAGAGAAGAGAGACTGGGGAGAATGATAAAGAGAAGAGAGACTGGGGAGAATGATAGAGAAGAGAGACTGGGGAGAATGATAGAGAAGAGAGACTGGGGAGAATGATAGAGAAGAGAAGAGAGACTGGGGAGAATGATAGAGAAGAGAAGAGAGACTGGGGAGAATGATAGAGAAGAGAAGAGAGACGGGAGAATGATAGAGATGAGAAGAGAGACTGGGGAGAATGATAGAAAGAAGAGAAACTGATTTATTCTCTGTGTAACACAGGTTGACATTGACAAGCTGAAAGAGACAGAGAGAAAGAGAGAGAAAGAGAGAAAGACTGCTCTACTCTGTTCTCTGCTCTGTTCTGCCTAACCTGCCGTTGCCTTGGCAATGTCCATGTGCCACTAACATTCCACCGGAGCATGCAGAGAAAAGAGTGTGAGACACTGTCTGTGTGTGTGTCAGAGTGGAGAGGTAATCGCAAAGAGGGTTTCTGTGTGTGTATTTGTGGGTGTGAGTGTGCGTCAGTGAGGGGAGGGAATTACTTAGTGTATCTGTGTGTTTATACTGTATATGTGTGTGTATGCTTTCCGTGTGTGTGTTGTGTAGCATGTGTGCGTGTGTGTGTCAGCGGGGAGAGGGAACCATAGGGGATCGCTGAAAGGAGTTTGTCCACGGGCAAGCAGGGAGACACACTGCCCAGAGGGCAGGAGTGAGAAGCAAAACACAGCAGGAGAGGAGAGGAGATAAAGAGAGAGAGAGAGCAAGCCAAGCAAGTGAGAAAGGCTAGCGAAGCCACATTGATGGCCATTTACAAGGTTCAAACTCCACACACAAGAACATTCAACAGAGAAAAGTTGTTAGCTTGTTAAACGGTTGTTAATGTCAGTCTCTTGAGGGTTTGCAGAAGGCATGTTCAGTTTATAGGCACGACACATACAAAACCGCTAAATGTTAAATGCCACCAACCCCCCAAAATGAAAAAAAATAGACAGTCCTAACAAGGAATGTAAGACCATCTCACTGTGTTGTGTTAATGCTCCTGCCATTATCTCTGAAAGGAGCTGCCTCAAAGACAAAGACCCATTCAAAATAGAGATACCACACATGACTAGAGGCTATGATGAAGTCCCAGTAACTCTGCTGACTAGGTGATGAGTTAATGGTTGTTCATCCATCAGAGGAAAGGTCTGTATAGATAACACAAGAATAGGATCACACTGTGTACTGGAGTGAGTAGTCAAGCATGACTGGTTCTGTCATCAGTCTGCTTCATCCCCTCTCTCTCCCCCTCTCTCTCTCTCTCTCTCTCTCTCTCTCTCTCTCTCTCTCTCTCTCTCTCTCTCTCTCTCGCTCTCTCTCTCTCTCTCTCTCGCTCTCTCTCTCTCTCTCCTTCCCACCTCTCTCCCCTTCTTTCTCTCCCATCTCTCTCCAACCCTCCCTCTCTCTCTCTCTCTCTCTCCCATCTCCCTCCCTCCCTCCCTCCCTCCCTCCCTCCCTCCCTCCCTACCTCCCTCCCTCCCACTGGCAGGCTAGGTCTGTAAGCTGCTGATACAGGAAGTTCAAGAGGACGTTTATACGAGCCACTGAGCTGACACCCAGTATTTTCCGCTCAACAACGTTTTAAACCATGTCTCAAATTAGCAGAGAGCTGATCCAGTGTGAGTGTGTGCGTATGTGTGTGTGTGTTTGTATCTACATTTCCCTCTTTTTCTTTCTGTGTGTATGTGTGTGGGTGTTACTGTATTTGTGTGTCAGTGTATGTGCGCGTGTGCGTGTGCATGTGTGTGTGTAAAGTGTGTGTATGTGTATGTGTGTTTCCGAGACCCGGTAACTCTTACAAGGCCCCTGGTAATGAGAAGCAGGCCAACCTGGTTACTGTAACAAGTTCAGAGATATTGTATAATGGTCTAGCCCTGAATGCTGATTGGCTCACAGCGGTGGTATATCAGACTGTATACCATAGGTATGACAAAGCATTTCAGGTCCCCTTGTCCATGATCTAAAAGGCAAAACTGACACCAGATCAGCACTCCTACTGCGAGACATATGTCTGCACAATAGAATAGCACTGGCATATCGGTCAGTGCATAAACTGACTGAATGAACTGTAAATGAAAATCAACAAAGCCACTATAGTTGATATACAGTGTAGTATCCTTCCCCATACACACTGGTCTACCATGCTGGATTTGACACCATTGAATAAAATGTGTGGGTAAGCTGGTTTATCCCTGCAGATACACCAATTGAGATAATAACAATTAGGCTTCTCTGGGGAGGGAAGGAGCGAGGGAGGGAGGGGGAAAGAGAGACAGAAACAGTAGAGAGAGAAGGAAATACAGACAGACAGAGACACAAACCAATATGTATAGAGAGGGAGAGAGTGAAAGAGAGAGAAAGACAGAGACAGAGATACAGAGAGAGAGAGAGAGAGAGAAAGACAGAGACAAAGAGAGAGTGAGAGAATGACAGAGACAGGGATAGATAGATAGATAGATAGAGAGAGAGAGAGAGAGAGAGAGAGAGAGAGAGAGTCGGGTCAGGGTGGGGAAGGTGGATCCGGCTTTCCAGGATGATGTCATAGGTCTCCCTGTATTGTGTGTTTGGAGGGATTAGTGTGCCGGGGCAGTTGGGGGATTCAGGACACATCAGCAGCTTTCAACCAACATGTCCCCAGAGACCCATCATTACAGAAGAGAGAGGAGGGTGGGAGGGGTGGAGGGGGAAGGAGAGGTGAGGATGGAGGGATGATGAATATTATTCAAATAGAAGAGAAGAAGAGGCACAGTACAGGACTGAGACAGGGGTAGATACAGAGTGGGGTAGAGTGGGTAGAATAACACTATACCAGGGTAGAGTATTAGCCATTCGCTATGGAACAGCGCACTTTCAATTGTTGAATAGAAATTTCAGTTCAACTCCTCAGTTAAATTGAATTGGTACCAACCCTGCCGTTCTGCAATTCTACTCAATTGTTAACACCCATTAATGCAGGACTTGAATGAACTGGAATTCTAATTGAGTCCACATCTTCTGTTCACCTTGTACCTGACTCCTGTTCCTCTTTTCAGACAGACACAGAGAGGATGCCCCCTCTCCCCTCCGGCTGTGTCTTTCAACGGGCTGAAACCCCCACAGAGGGACTGCCGGACGGGGAGAAGAACAACAATGTGTCTGTCCCAGTGATGACATGGGTGCCTGGACTGCATGTGACACATGACACGCTCTCATTGAGCAACGGAAACATGACGTAAGGGTCACTGCCAGACAACGGAGAGAGAGAGAGAGAGAGAGAGAGAGAGAGAGAGAGAGAGAGAGAGAGAGAGAGAGAGGGAGAGAGAGAGGGAGGGAGAGAAAATATGAGAAATAGAGATTCCTCTTACCATCTAGGGACAACCTGTTTTGAACTTAATCTGTGATGCATATTCAATCAGAACTGGTGGGATTGAATGGACTGATTGAATAACTAGAATCCTCATTCTGGGTTTCTGGCTATTTCAAAATGTGTTAATTTAGACATATCCTCCCAACCTCTTTACGATTTAGTATTAAATAAAGCCGTCTTTATTCAAGCATTTTATCACGGCTCTGTCCGTTATAAACTCTGTCAGTGGAAACCTCCACTCTCATGTGTGTGTGTCTTCAGCTGTGTGTGTGTGTTCAGCTGTGTTAGTGTCTTCAGCTGTGTGTGTCTGTGTTCAGCTGTGTGTGTGTGTGTTCAGTTGAGCTAATGATGGATGTGGCAACTCTAGACAGCAAGCTGATCTGAGGCCACGCCCCAGAGGCCAATGCAATGCATGATGGGACTGATGGCTCGCGGCATGATTGAGTCAATCCAGGCCACTGATGTCAAAAGCACAGATTTGCCGTGCCAATCAACACAACACTAATAACACTCTCAACTCAGGTGGGAATTGTGGGGAAAGCTCAAGATACTGATGGTAAAAGTGGTCTGGCTGACTTTGAAGTGGGTTGTTTCTGCCTTTTCCCAGTGTTTCTGTGGAGTTCACCCAGAAGGTGGGGAGACATTGGATACCTGGAAACAAACGTCTTGTTTGTGTGTGTATCAGAGAGCGTGTGAGTGACTGTGGTCTGTAACACGCAGCAATTTACTTATTGTGTTAGCAGTTGAAAGAGTTGAAATGAGTGCACATCCATTGCAGCAGATTTTACTGGGAGGCTGTTAGTAAAATATCATGCACTAGGAGACTAGAGAAAGGATGTCAACAAGAGCTGTGTTTCACAAACCACTTTTCAAACTGCTGGGTCGGCGCTTTCTGGTTGTTTTTAGAGAGTAGGAAGGCCTCAGTGTCAACCTTCTATGGTGTTTCCCAAACCACTTTTAAAAATACCTCCAGGCCGTTCCATGTATTTGATCTGTTCCAGTACAAACGCACCTCAGCTAATGTTTGATATTTAGCTGACTAGGTGTGCTTGTACTGCAATAGGTCAAATATGTTGAACTGGCAGAGGGTACTCGAGGAGAGGTTTGGGAAACACCATAGGAGTAGACTAGAGAAGGTTGACACTGAGGCCTTCCTGCTCTCTAAAAACAACCAGAAAGTGCCGAGCCAGCAGTTTTGAGGAACTGAGAATATGATGTGGAACCGTTTCTGTCACACAGCAGCAGTTTCCACACACTCATAACAACACTGAATGAGAATCACATTTTGGTAGCATTCCACTCCTCAAGAGTCGCTCCAATTATAAATAACACCATTTTACATAAACACCTTTTATGAGGTCTCGTAAGTTCAAGGAGGGCTTGTTTTGATTAAAGTGATTTGCGTGTGTGTCTCCGTGCATGTGTGTGTGTGTGTGTAACCACGATGAAAACGTCATAGTGAGTGAGAGACAAGTGATACTATCACAGGGTTCCACTTCCTCTCCACAGGACCATCTTCCTGTTGTGTTGCCATGGCGCTCCACACAAAGACAGACAAGTTATTCACCTCCAGGAAGCCATAAATAAGTGATTGGCAAGTGGCTTAATCAGCCCCCCCGGGTTGCCTGGCAATTCCACAGCCGGCTATAAATAACTCATTACGCTAATCATTCCATGTGTGCGCCAACAACCAGGTTAGTGCAAACACACTCAAGCATGACTCTGGGTCTGCTATTGACGAGCCACATGGTCGCCTATCAAGCTAGCTAGCCCCTGCCAAGGCAATGGTGCAAAGCTGTGAGTTGTCACTGCTTCCTGTTAACTTTTGGTTCATTCCCTAATCAAAGCCAAAAGAACCGCCTATCAAGCAAGCTGTCTCATGTCAAAGGGCTACGTCGCTAAGATCCTTTAAGGTGCCAGGGCAATAGGACAAAGCAACAGTTTGTCACTGCTTCCTTTTGGTTTATTTAAAGTATTTTACCCAAAATGGCCACCTGTCAAGCAACCTTCCTCCTTTCAGAGCACTGATGTTGCTAAGGTAATCCCCTGCCAGGGCAATGGTGTAAAGCAGCTAGTTTTTACTTCTTTCTGCTAGTTCATTAAAAATACTTTCAGCCAAAATGTCCGCCTTCAAGTTGGGCTCCTAATAATAAACTGTGCTGCTGCTGGGTGTGAGGGTGATCCGTTGTGACACGGGCCAATCAGAGCTCTGTAAAGAGTGACAGGTATCCCACGGAGAGTTTGACACCTATCAATACCGCTCTCTTCACTGTGATGAGAGAGCCTGCCTGCCCGGGAGCGACAAGGGATTACTGATGGCACTCGAGTGGAGGTTTGGAGAAAGAGACTGCTCTCAAGAGACGCAACTAAGATGTAGTACTTTCTTAATGAAAGCCAGTGTACCTTGCTTGACTTCTCCTCTTTACACTTTCCATCAACAGCACTCTAGCATCCATCCACCCGTCTCTCCGTCCGTTCCGATGAGTGGTGCGTCTGAAAGTTCTTAATGACAGGAAGTGCTGACAGGAAACAAGGTTCAAGGGGAGCCGTGACGTCGACGTTGGGAGGGCGCAGTGTTTTAAGAGGACGCTGTCATGACACTGCTATTATTGTCTAGTTCCGCTATTGACCCAACAAAACGGACACAAACGCAGCGCAGGGAAACACAGAGCACAGCAGATATAATGGCGTCACACACGTCGTACCGTGAACTAATGGACGCAAGGGGAGTAAGACGTCGACTTATTGCGTCAGTGCATTTATCTAGAGCATACTACCAAAGGAATGCTGCCACAACCAAATGAAAAGCAGTTCCTGGTGAAGAACCTTTTAGTGGCGTTTACAGCGGGAAAGTGGCTGTTCCTCCCGTTCCCTAGCATCCAGGAGAGTAGTGGGTCTTCGAGTACAGCTATTATGGATCACTAGCACTAATGCTAGCCCCTCTCTCCACGTTCCCTCCCCACCTATCATCCTCCCTCCCCGAAAACACTTCAAAAGAAAGACGAGACTATGTATAGGTCTGGAACTGCATCAATCAGTCCTCTTTGAGATAGGCCAATTGTGCTGTTTCTATGCCTCCAGGCAGGGAGTTTTAGGTTGTTTGTGGATAGGTTTGGCTTAATAAATCAAAGGTTGTACCAATGGGCAGGGGTACATCTACAGAATACATTGAGAGGTTTAAGGATTTAAGAGGTTTTAATATTCTAGACCCATTAGGTGCTCAAATGTAATAGTTTAGGAGAAACAAGCAGATTTTAGCATAGGTAGTAGGGTATGTTGTCTTGAAGGGGTCACGTTTAGAAGCTATATATATATATATTACTCTATAAAACCACACAGAGGAATACTGGTATTTACAGACATAAGGTACATAGTCATACTGGTATTGACAGACAGAAGGTACAGAGTCATACTGGTATTGACAGACAGAAGGTACAGAGTCATACTGGTATTGACAGACAGAAGGCACAGTCATACTGGTATTGACAGACAGAAGGTACAGAGTCATACTGGTATTGACAGACAGAAGGTACAGAGTCATACTGGTATTGACAGACAGAAGGTACAGAGTCATACTGGTATTGACAGACAGAAGGTACAGAGTCATACTGGTATTGACAGACAGAAGGTACAGAGTCATACTGGTATTGACAGACAGAAGGCACAGTCATACTGGTATTGACAGACAGAAGGTACAGAGTCATACTGGTATTGACAGACAGAAGGTACAGAGTCATACTGGTATTGACAGACAGAAGGTACAGAGTAATACTGGTATTGACAGACAGAAGGTACAGAGTCATACTGGTATTGACAGACAGAAGGTACAGAGTCATACTGGTATTGACAGACAGAAGGCACAGTCATACTGGTATTGACAGACAGAAGGTACAGAGTCATACTGGTATTGACAGACAGAAGGTACAGAGTCATACTGGTATTGACAGACAGAAGGTACAGAGTCATACTGTTATTGACCGGCAGAAGGTACAGAGTCAAACCACTCAATAATCACTTGGGTCTGTGCGACTGAGATGAAGCAGTCTACACTGGAGATCACATGGTTACATTCGCTGCTTCAGTCAACATGCTGAAACCCTTATAGAGGCACTCACATGTACATGGACACACGCGACACACACACAACACACACACAAAATGTACTGTCTGAAGGAAAGTAGAGCTTTTGGCATGACATTTGTGCTTTGTGCAACATGATGAACCATGAATAATGTATCAACTCAAGAACTGCATACAGGATATGAGAAATATCAACGCTTAATCACTTGTCCAATCAGGCCCTCGTTTTGACAAGCCCATGGCATCCACAGGATAAATCTAATGATGTCATACATTCATAGAAAATATAGATTTATAAACTGTGTGATTCAAGCCCTGAATGCTGATTGGCTTACAGCCGTGGTATATCAGACCGTATACCATGGGTATGAAAAAACATGTATTTTTACTGATAATTATGTTGGTCAGCAGTTTATAATAGCAATAACGTACCTCTGGGTTTTGTGGTATTTGGCAAATATACCACGGCTAAGAGCTGTATCCAGGCACTCCGCGTTGCGTCGTAACTTAGAACAGCCCTTAGCCGTGGTATATTGGCCATATACCACACCCCCCCATGCCTTATTGCTTAATTCTATCACAGGAGGCTGCTGAGGGGAGAACAGCTCATAATAATGTCCAGAACAGAGCAAATGGAATGTCATCAAACACCTGGAAACCATGGAAACCATGTGTTTGATGTATTTGATACCATTCCACTGATTCAGTTCCAGTCATTACCACGAGCCCGTTCTCCCAAATAAAGGTGCCACCAACCTCCTGTGATTTTTATATAGCAAATTCAACATAATAATACCGTTTGATTTGAAAATAAGCCATTTAGTTGACGCTTTTATCCAAAGCCACGTATAGTCATGCCTGCATAGATTTTACATATGGGTGACCCACAATCCTGGTGGTGCAAGATCCATGCCATCTGAGTCATACAGGACCACAGACAGTCCAATTGATATTCAGAGACGATGAACTTAAAAACCATCCAATAGTAGGCCTCATTCAATGATGGATTTCTGTGCAGATGATTTCTACACATACTGTATCATTAGTATACAGTAGCACTTTTTATAAACATGACTGCAGTATCATTCCATTTATATGGTAAAGACACCACTGAATAGTAAATATGCGCATATGTAGAAATTCTATGGAAAGCTAGTCATTGGCAAATAACTCTGGATCACCTTATTTAAGGAATGCAGTCTTCCTGTAACCTTTCCTTGGCCAATTGAAGAGGTTAAAAAGTACGGTCTCCATTTTAGTTGTTGTTGTTTTATATCGCTGTGCAAATGAGCATTGATTTTCAATACATTAACACTAATTTAAACGGGGTTCAATCCAACACTTTCCCCATTTCATTGGCGATCACAATAGCTTTGGCTACCGTCACAATCACAGTTACAAGTTATTGCGTTTTGTACTGTCTTTTTTTTTACAAATAGGCTACAAGCTTTTCGGGAAATGTAATATCTTTACGTTCTTTCACATGAAGGTAAACGGAGCCCTCGTCCCCCATTTCTTCTTAATTAACAAACAAACACGGCATTAGCATTAGTATTCAAATTATTATTATTTCTTTTTTTGAATTTTACCCCTTTTTTTCTCCCCAATATCCAATTGTTGTAGTAGCTACTATCTTGTCTCATCGCTACAACTCCCGTACGGGCTCGGGAGAGACGAAGGTTGAAAGTCATGCGTCCTCCGATACACAACCCAACCAAGCCGCACTGCTTCTTAACACAGCGCGCATCCAACCCGGAAGCCAGCCGCACCAATGTGTCGGAGGAAACACCATGCACCTGGCCACCTTGGTTAGCGCACACTGCGCCCTGCAGTACAGAGCCCTTAACCACTGCGCCACCCGGGAGGCCCCCCTTAGTATTCTAATTTATACAAGACATCCGTCATAGGTGCTGGGCAGTGAAATTATATTGTCAGTGTCCCAAATTACACCCTATTCCCAATGTAGTGCACTACTTTTGACCAGGACCTATTGGGCTCTGGTCAAAAGTAGTGCACTATACATGTATAGGGAATAGGGTGCCATTTGGGATGCACAGGCCTTATTTTGTCAGGTTTCTAAATGACCCCAGGTGTATTTGGATGAGATGAATAAATCAGAATGGCACACAGCCCAACAGAGAAATATCAATGTAGTCTTATTAATGGCCAAGGCAAGTGGACAAATAATTATCCAACTATACCGGATGACTTTATTTCATCAAGCTGGCGGTAAACATACCACAAACATCACACAACTTATGAATAAACATCATATTCATAGCCAGGGTTACCAATCGTTGTGACTGTGTGGTTTGTTAAATATAGCTCCTAAATACCATTGTAGACTGAAAGATTAAAAGGGAGAATTCAACAGTCAACAGAACATTAACTGTATCTTAAACGTGCTCTTCTTGGAGGTATAGCCCAGTCATGACCATAACGTGATCTTCTTGGAGGTATAGCCCAGTCATGACCATAACGTGATCTTCTTGGAGGTATAGCCCAGTCATGACCATAACGTGATCTTCTTGGAGGTATAGCCCAGTCATGACCATAACGTGATCTTCTTGGAGGTATAGCCCAGTCATGACCATAACGTGATCTTCTTGGAGGTATAGCCCAGTCATGACCATAACGTGATCTTCTTGGAGGTATAGCCCAGTCATGACCATAACGTGATCTTCTTGGAGGTATAGCCCAGTCATGACCATAACGTGATCTTCTTGGAGGTATAGCCCAGTCATGACCATAACGTGATCTTCTTGGAGGTATAGCCCAGTCATGACCATAACGTGATCTTCTTGGAGGTATAGCCCAGTCATGACCATAACGTGATCTTCTTGGAGGTATAGCCCAGTCATGACCATAACGTGATCTTCTTGGAGGTATAGCCCAGTCATGACCATAACGTGATCTTCTTGGAGGTATAGCCCAGTCATGACCATAACGTGATCTTCTTGGAGGTATAGCCCAGTCATGACCATAACGTGATCTTCTTGGAGGTATAGCCCAGTCATGACCATAACGTGATCTTCTTGGAGGTATAGCCCAGTCATGACCATAACGTGATCTTCTTGGAGGTATAGCCCAGTCATGACCATAACGTGATCTTGTTGGAGGTATAGCCCAGTCATGACCATAACGTGATCTTCTTGGAGGTATAGCCCAGTCATGACCATAACGTGCTCTTCTTGGAGGTATAGCCCAGTCATGACCATAACGTGCTCTTCTTGGAGGTATAGCCCAGTCATGACCATAACGTGCTCTTCTTGGAGGTATAGCCCAGTCATGACCATAAAAGCAGTTTCTCGCAAAGTTGCACAAATATTTCCATTTGATGTTTATCAAAGGGAGTACAAAAAAGCTGGGGGTTCGTGGGTTGGATGAGAAACCAAAACCAAGTGTAGGGATTTCCTCTGCTCTTGCCAAATATGGTCTCGGTGCTATAAATAAGCATTTTCCACCCCTTGGTGAGCTTGTGCCACCAGTCAGTAGTTTTGGGCAGAGGGTCCCAGTCCAGTCGGAGGGTCTATCAAAAACATATCTCCCCGGGGGAGGGGGGGGGGGGGGTATTTTAGGCCAGTCACTGACCTTAGCCTTAATCTCCCAGCATGCATTAGGATCCCCCACCGTGAAGCCGACCACGTTCGCCATCTGGCACCATCACTGCCTTCCCAGGGTGCACAGCAGTACACACACAAAGCACCATAGGAGGATGCAGAGGAGGGAAACAAAGAGCGGTGGACTTTGATGGAGGGAGGATGGAGGTAGAGAAGGAGCAGGAGGGGCAGGATAGGGAGGAGGAGGAGCAGGATGGGAGGAGGAGGGGAAAGGGGAGGAGGAGAGGGAGGAGAGGGAAGAGGGGGATGAGGGGAGGGGAAGAGGAATGGAGTGGGGTGGGGTGGAGGAGGAGGAGGGGGGTGGAGGAGGAGGAAGAGGAGGGGGGACGGGGGTGGAGGGGAAGGAGGAGGAATGGGGGGGAGGGGAGGATGAGGGAATGGGGGGAGGATGGGTACATGTACAAAAAGTACATAAAGGACTGCCTCTTTGGAAGACAAGAGAAAACAGTCATCAAAAGGTAATAGGCTCCTTCATGATAGGAGAGATAGCTGGTTATAGCTTTTCATCTGGTCAATGTTATACACATCTGAAGTGACAACATATCTAATTTCCTTTAGATATTATGAAGACAGAAGAGAACGGGGGTCTTGTCATATAGGTGAGAACCTCTGCCAGTGGAAATAGAGATGAAAGAACATACACACACACACACACACACACACACACACACACACACACACACACACACAGTGACTTCGATGATGTCATTGCAACTCTCTCTTTCCCTCGCTCCCCGTCTCTAACCCACACACACAGCTTATGACTTTGCGGAGGGCTGACAAAATACTGTAAACCATTGCCCAGATGTCAAGTCTTGGTGCAGGGAGTTTGTACCAGAACATTCTGTGTTTTGTAGGAAACTAGGAAGAAAAGAAAAGCACATTTCCACAAAGCAAAATCAGAGCTTTCTTCACTTAGCCTGTATCTGTAACACATTTGCAATTTTGTGTTTTTCCAAAATAAAACAATGAAAAACCCTGTTTCCATCAACACTGAATTCTCTCTGTGTATGTATGGTGTGTGTTCCTCTGTCTTCAAACCAGGAGGGAAAAGGCTGTGTGTGTGTGTGTGTGTGTGTGTTCCTCTGTCTTCAAACCAGGAGGGAAAAGGCTGTGTGTGTGTGTGTGTGTGTGTGTGTGTGTGTGTGTGTGTGTGTGTGTGTGTGTGTGTGTGTGTGTTAGTGAGCATGTGAGTGTGTGTACGTGTGTATATCTCACATAACATTAGCGGTTCAAGTTAATGCTTGGAAACCTCAAACACCAGGAAACAACCAGAATAATACCAACACACTTCGCCACAGTGTTTCATCTCCTGATATTTTTTACACTGTTCTTCTTCTTCCTATTCCCTGCCTGTGAAGGCATTACAGTTACAGAGGATCATCTTTTTCGACAAGATTTGTCCAATTTAGCCCAGCATTGTATCAATTTACCTCAGATGGAGGACGTATTCCGTTAGTCACAGTTTGACAAGCCGTCAGACAGCTGGCCAGGTGCTGCACCACAGAGATATAGAGTGGGAAGACGGGATGCAAACACACATGCTCTCCTCTTAACACACGGGCTCTCCTCTTAACACACGGGCTCTCCTCTTAACACACGGGCTCTCCTCTTAACACATGGGCTCTCCTCTTAACACACGGGCTCTCTTAACACACGCGCTCTCCTCTTAACACACGGGCTCTCCTCTTAACACACGCGTTCTCCTCTTAACACACATGCTCTCCTCTTAACACACGGGCTCTCCTCTTAACACACATGCTCTCCTCTTAACACACACGCTCTCCTCTTAACACACGGGCTCTCCTCTTAACACACGGGCTCTCCTCTTAACACACGGGCTCTCCTCTTAACACACGGGCTCTCCTCTTAACACACGGGCTCTCCTCTTAACACACATGCTCTCCTCTTAACACACGCGTTCTCCTCTTAACACACATGCTCTCCTCTTAACACACGGGCTCTCCTCTTAACACACATGCTCTCCTCTTAACACACACGCTCTCCTCTTAACACACGGGCTCTCCTCTTAACACACGGGCTCTCCTCTTAACACACGGGCTCTCCTCTTAACACACATGCTCTCCTCTTAACACACGCGCTCTCCTCTTAACACACGGGCTCTCCTCTTAACACACAGGCTCTCTTCTTAACACACGGGCTCTCCACTTAACACACGGGCTCTCCTCTTAACACACGGGCTCTCCTCTTAACACACACGCTCTCCTCTTAACACACGGGCTCTCCTCTTAACACACGGGCCCTCCTCTTAACACACGGGCTCTCCTCTTAACACACATGCTCTCCTCTTAACACACGCGCTCTCCTCTTAACACACGGGCTTTCCTCTTAACACACAGGCTCTCCTCTTAACACACGGGCTCTCCACTTAACACACAGGCTCTCCTCTTAACACACGGGCTCTCCTCTTAACACACGGGCTCTCCTCTTAACACACACGCTCTCCTCTTAACACACGGGCTCTCCTCTTAACACACGCGCTCTCCTCTTAACACATGCGTTCTCATCTTAACACACACAGTGAATGCCGATAATAACAGCTCACAGGGATTAGGCTACAGAAATAAGTGAAACATCATAAAGCCATGGAGCGCGTGCACACACACACACACACACACACACACACACACACACACACACACACACACACACACACGCTCACACACACACACACACACACTTTAAGGCTTGACTCTCAACAGCCACTTTCATACAAGCATATGTATGACTTCTGATAATGTGTGATTGCTGATTACATCAATTTAATGCCTGGAGGATTCAGGTGGCCTTCCAAGTGTTTTCCCAATGATTGCAAGAGATTTCATTCTTGAACGAAGTGTCTAATGTAAGAAACAGTGTGTAGTGTTTTGCAAGTGTGTTGCAAATAAAGTGCAAAGCAGAACATGTGTTTGTACTTTTAAGGCATGGCTTTGATGCTTTTGTCTAAGCATTCACTTTCAGTGTGTAAAGCAATCGGCAAAATCTGTAAATATCGAGGGTCTAAAACTCTAAATATCGAAGGTCGAATTTTGGTGACATGATGACCGATGCTTAGCTGCCATTTGACAAAAATAAATAATATTTTGTCCATATTAACGTCATCATGTCGGCTATAATCTCACTGTATGTGTGAGCCCATAGTAATGTCATCATGTCGGCTATAATCTCACTGTATCTGTGAGTCCATAATAATGTCATCATGTCGGCTATAATCTCACTGTATCTGTGAGTCCATAATAATGTCATCATGTCGGCTATAATCTCACTGTATCTGTGAGTCCATAATAATGTCATCATGTCGGCTATAATCTCACTGTATCTGTGAGTCCATAATAATGTCATCATGTCGGCTATAATCTCACTGTATCTGTGAGCCGTTGGCTAGAGTGCAGGTACCAAGACCAGAGTGGGCACCTTCACTATATAATGCAACATTTTTAGTGACACAACCATCAGTGGGGTTGAAAATGCAGTGGGAAACCAACTGGTCTTGTTTAGGCTGTACATGAGAACATCACAACAAGAGTACTTTTTATATGCACGCACAGCCTGTGATGGACAACAAGTCAATTTGACGGAAACACATTTATGTTGAGAAAATTAGCATAGTGTTTTTATGCAGATTTAGAATATTCGCATTAAAATGTATCCCCAATTGGATGGAAACCTAGCTTGTTTCCAAGCTCGGTTTCTTGGACAAAGGTAAATAATTGTATTGTGTCATTTTGGGGTCAAATAAGAATAGAATATGTGTCTAAACACTTCTACATTAACGTGGGTGCTACCATAATTATGGATAGTCCTGAATGAATGGTGAATAATGATAAGTGAGTATCAATACTATGCATCTGTAACTTTCTCACTCATCATTAGTCACAGTTCATACATTATTTACCATGCATAATTTTAAACACAACCAAAACAAACAGCAATGCCTCCAGCGTGCTAGGAATACGGGATCAAATACGACATTTTTTACTACTTTAACAAACAAATCGGTGAATTTGTCCCAATTCTTTTGGACCCATAAAATGGGGGGACAATGTACAAAAAGTGCTGTAATTTCTAAACAGTTCCCTCAAATGAAAGATGACAGTCTGCACCTTAACCTCATAGTGATTGTAGTACAAAGAAAATTTTAAAAAATGAGTCACTGTCCTAATACTTTTGGAGCTCACTGTACATGGTAAAACTCCTTGACTGATCTTCAGGTTCAAGTCTTGAAATGATATCACACAGCAGTCAAATGTACGACAGAAGCTGCTTTCCTCCATTAATTATAATAATAATTCACATTTCCTGTCGCTTCAGGATTATTTTCCTTCTGTAGCAACTGGCTCAAATTAAGATCCTACATCTGTAGAAGGAAACAACCTGAGAAATGGAGACTATATATGGCTGGCAGTTTTATTATGCAGGTACTGGGCTATACATAAGTGATTATGCAATACACTCACCCTCTCACACAGACATGTACACCTTGACACATGGGCCTACAAGCATTCAGGACAGTATCTCTGGCAGTCTTGAATAGGAGCAACGTTAACTGGGTTGAAGTTCTCTTCCTCTGGCTAAATGACATCATCCATTGGAAAACTGAAGCCTTCCATATCAGCAAACAGATTGGAATACATGACCACAGCCTAGCATAGCACACAGCTAGCGTTACACAAGTCTTACCACACCGCATAAAGCCTAGCATAGCACAGCTAGCATTACACAAGCCTTACCACACTACATCCAGCCTAGCATAGCACACAGCTAGCATTACACAAGCCTTACCACACTACATCCAGCCTAGCATAGCACACAGCTAGCATTACACAAGCCTTACCACACTACATCCAGCCTAGCATAGCACACAGCTAGCATTACACAAGCCTTACCACACTACATCCAGCCTAGCATAGCACACAGCTAGCGTTACACAAGCCTTTATTATTTTGTGTATCTTGTATTTAAATAGGCCATTAGTGATCTTTTAATTCCCGCTTACAGTTTTTTTGGATTGCTTACACACTAAAATTAAAAGTAGTACACTATTAGCAAAACCTTACACTCAAGAAGCAAAACATCAGCCCATATTTGCACAACTATAAGCACATTGTCAACCTCACACTTGTTGCAAAACTCTACACACAGTGATTTGCAAAACACTAAACACACTTAACATACATTACACACAAAAATCTATCATGAAGTCACGTCCTTGCAATACCAAAGCACTGACTGGCAAATTACCACACCGTCCAACCAATTGGTTCAACACAGTCATCAGGTGTGCAAACACTCGTTTGCTTAATTGTAGACACACCAATCAGGTGTATAAGCACTATAAAAAGCAGCAGGTGAGTTCATCGGTCTTCAAGCACAATGGAAAGAGTCAGAGAAAGAGTAAGACGAGGAGGAGGAGGACGAGGAGGACGACGACGACGACGAGGAGGACGAGGAGAATGAGGAGAATGAGGAGAATGAGGAGGACGACGAGGAGAACGAGGAGGACGAGGAGAACGAGGACGAGAACGAGGAGGAGGAGGAAGGGGAGGAAGAGGAAGACAAGAAGGTGCTCAAAGAGGACCGAATCTGACAAATGAGATCCACGCAACACTGGTTGACCACGTTGTCAACCACGGCCTGACGCTGAGGGAAATTGGACTGCGCGTACAGCCAAATCTAAGCCGATATGCAGTGGCAAGTGTGATGAGAACATTTCGACTGGAAAATAGGTATTGTAAAAATATCATCATATCAAAAACATCTGCACGGTTTCAGTAACTGCTTACAGTACTGTATTCTATGCACTATCAGCACTTCTGTTACCTTTTCCAGTGAAATTACTGTACTATTGTATACTGATTTTTTTCTACATAGGATTGAGGGTCAGGGACGACAAGGGGGAAGGCCTCCTATGTTCACAGAACAGCAAGAGAGGGAGATAGTAAACATGGTTTTGGCCAACAATGCTATAACACTCAAGCAGCTCCAAGCTAACATTGTCAATAACCACGCCATTTTCAACGATATCCATCAGGTCTCAACATCAACACTGGCACGCATCCTAAAAAAAAAACGTATTCAAATGAAGCAAATTTATCGAGTGCCTTTCGAGCGCAATTCCGAAAGGGTGAAACGACTGCGGCATGATTATGCAGTGGTTTGTATTCACTTTACCAGTGTGATCTTGCATACTGTCTCATAATCTTTTACTGTACTGTAATATGTATACTAGATCTACACTGAACTACACAATTTTGCCTGACACTGTTTTTCTGAGAGTTTTATGAATGGATGGAGAGGAGATCCAGCATGAGTACATTTACGTAGATGAGGCTGGGTTCAACCTGACGAGAACACGAAGGAGGGGAAGAAGCATCAATGGCCACAGGGCTATAGTCAATGTCCCAGGGCAAAGTGGGGGTAATATAACACACTGTGCAGCCATTACACAGAATGGGGTCCTCCAAAGTCATGCCTATATGGGCCCTTACAACACAGCACTCATACTTACATTCTTGGACCAATTGCACAACATAACAGCAGAAAATCAAGTCGATCATATGCAATACATTGTTGTCTGGGACACTGTGTCTTTCCACCACTCTGCTCTGGTTCAGATCTGGTTACAGCAACATCCACATTTCACCGTCCTATATCTTCCACCATACTCTCCATTCCTCAACCCTATAGAAGATTTTTTCTCGGCATGGCGGTGGAAGGTATATGATCTCCGTTCCAGGCTGAGGTACCCCTCATCCAAGCCATGGAGGAGGGCTGTGACCAGATGGAGGTAGCTTCAATGCAAGGATGGATTCGTCATTCAAGACGTTTCTTTCCAAGGTGTCTTGCTAATGACAACATTGCCTGCGATGTTGATGAACTTCTCTGGCCAGATCCAGCTAGGCGAAGAGACAATGTCTAGTTATTTTTTATTTTATTTTTTTGAACTTACAATATGTAAAGTGACGTTTGGTTACAGTATTATGAATCTCCATGTCAACATTTTGGGCGTGTTGAGAAATAAATGAGTTTCTTCAGTCTGCAACATTGGTCTTTTGTAGTGTTTGGTGAATTTACATTATATTTGTACTTTGTTGATAGTAGCCTACTCTAATCATAGGGAAGTAGAAGTGCTAAAAGTGTTTTAGGTTTATCACAGCAGAGTGTAATTCGTGTCAACAGAGTATAGTAATGTGAAACGTGTGTGTTTCATATGGTAACAAAGTGTGGTTTTTAAAAAGAAGTGTATAGTTTTTACAAGAGTGTTGAATTTTGCAAAGAATCTGTGGTGTTTTGCTATTTGGGTGTGTGGTCGTGCTAATTGTGTGTAGTGTTTTGAAAACACGGGCCCTGTTTTGAAAATCGTGCTTAAGCAATCAAAAAAAACTGTAATGTTGTTACCTGTTTTTGAAAGTAACTTTTTAATGGTCGCTCACAATGTAAAGCACTTTGTAATTTCTGTCTGTAAATGAACATCGCTCTACTTACTATTGGTGTTATTATTATTGTTATTATCATTATTAGCATTACACTATCCTAGCACATGAGTTCCTCTTCTTAATAGGAAAGGTGAAGAGGAAAGAGATCTCACCACAGCGGGCACTGCTGCCAGTTACTGGGTGCCCTGAGGGCCACGTTACATCACTACCTGTCACTGTGCCACCACGGCTCATCCTGCTGATATTAACAAGTGTTAATGTGTTGCCATGGCCTAGTATCGCTGTCGGGACATATGTGCCCTGCCTGCCTGCCTTTCTGCTTGCCTGCCACACTGCCAACCACACACACACACGCACGTGCACAGGTGCACACACACGCACACAAAAACACGCCTGTCGTTCCCTGAGTTAAACTGTTAGTGCTGAGTGAGTGGAATGCCAGGGTCTGTGGCCATAAGGGAGAGAGTGCGCGAGAGGCAGAGAGACAGAGTGGGAGAGGGATAGGGGGAGCAAGAGGGAGAGAGACAGAAAATGGGAGATAAGGAGGGGGAGGGAGAGAGAGAGAGACAGAGAGAGGGAGAGAGAGAGAGTGGAGAGGGGGGAGGGAGAGAGAAAGAGAGAGAGAGAAAGAGAGAGAGAGAGAGAGAGAGAGAGAGAGAGAGAGAGAGGGGGGGAGAGATACAGAGAGAGAGAGTGGAAAGGGGGGAGGGAGAGAGAGAGACAGGGGGAAGGAGAGGGAATAGAGGGGGGTAGGAAGAGAAGAAGGGAGAGAGAGAGACAGGGAGAGGGAGAGAGGTGAGAGGGGAGGAGAGAGAGAGAGGGGGAGAGAGGGGTAGGGGAGGTGGAGGGAGAGAGACAGAGACAGAGACAGTGAGTGGGAGAGTGAGGGGGAGGGGTGAGGAGGAGAGGAGAGGGAGAACAGGAGGGGGGGCATGTAAACGGAGAGGGAGAAAGACTGGAAACAAGCACCCATAGAGGGTGGTAATCTCACACACACACACACACACACACACACCACACACACACAGTTCGTCTCCCTACAAACACCCATCTCTTGGGACAGCTCCAGCCATTCCAATTATTCCAAATGATCCCAAGAACCCTCCCCTTCCTATCCATCCTCCCACCACAGACAGTGATGGTTATTTTAATTGCCACCACAGGCAGCTTTGACTTCATGAGCATGATCTAACAGCTATCGCCGCTAATGACTATAATACCAAGGAGACAATGGGGCTAGCGAAGGGGGGGCTGATACTACTGTAATGGTTGTGTGTCTACATGGAGCATCACAGTGACAACACAGTGCCATTCAACATGTAGAGCAATGGGCCACAGCTGCTAGCCTGCTGTGCTAGCTATTTAGGAGCTAGCATGCTAACAAAGTCAAGAATCAAGTCACAACTGAATAAATCACAAAGTACCTATGCTGTCAATGGTTATGGGAAGCGTACAGCTTTAGCTTCCTCTGGGTGATAACTCAACAAGCTTTAAAGAAACCAAACAAATACTAGCTGCAACATAATAATATCTGTAATCTCCTTCTAAATGGTGCGAAGCCCCTTGAGAAGCTTAATGACTAAAGGGAGAGAGAGCAGGGGTGCTTGTAATGACTTCTTTACACACATTAGTGTGATGGCGCTGGCAGTAAGAGTTGCAGCAGAGTGTTGATGTGTTATGAACCCCCCCCACTCCTCCACACACCCAGGTCCAAAGAGGTCATATGGAGTTCAATTGCAAGATAAACACACATATCATGCAACATGTACCAAGCACACCAAGACAGCCGTGAAGAGGGCATGACAAAACCTATTCCCTTTCAGGAGACTGAAAAGATTTGGCATGGGTCCTCAGATCCTCAAAAGGTTCTCCAGCTGCACCATCGAGAGCATCATGACTGGTTGCATCACTGCCTGGTATGACAACTGCTCGGCCTCCGACCGCAAGGCACTACAGAGGGTAGTGCGTACAGCTCAGTACATCACCGGGGCCAAGCTTCCTGCCATCCAGAACCTCTATACCAGACGGTGTCAGAGGAAGGCCCTAAAAATTGTCAAAGACTCCAGCCACCCTAGTCATAGACTGTTCTCTCTGCTACCGCACGGCAAGCGGTACCGGAGTGCCAAGTCTAGGACCAAAAGGCTTCTAAACAGCTTCTACCCCCAAGCCATAAGACTGCTGAACATCTAATGAAATTGCTACCCAGACTATTTGCATTGCTCCCCCCTCCCCCCTTTACGCTGCTGCTACTCTCTGTTATTATCTCGCTATTGTTATTTTCACTGTAAGGTCTACCTGTTGTTTTCGGCGCATGTGACAAATAACATCTGTCACATGCGCACAAGCACACACACAGACACACACGCACCCACACACATACACACACACGCACACACGCACACATACATGCATGCACACACACACACACACACACCTCGACCTGCACTTCACAAGGTGAAGAACTCTCATAGCTACATAACAATCATCCAAATTGGAGCACATTCAATAAATGAAATAACCGGGTCAACGATATCCACCGTATCTACTTGAGGTTTATGGGTTCAAGTCACATTCAAGATCGATGTGAAGAAAAATCCCCATCTAACAATATAAGGTTAAGTAAACAGCCCTGCATGCATGATACAAACCCACTGACCTGGCTTATAAAGAAGCGGACTTCACCCCAGGTGACCCAATACCAAGTTCACTGAATCTTCTAGCTGCTACCTTTGGTCATGGATGCACAGCACGCTACATAACACCACCCACTGACAAAGTGCTTTAGATTTTTTTATGGCGGGAAAATAAATGATTAAATAGGTGGGTTAAATATTTAGTAAGAAAGAGTAGGATGGAGAGGGTCAGAAAGCTGACCTTTGAAAAACGTCCAAACAAATTACTTTTCCATTGTAAGAGAGAAAATAAATTGGTGACATTGATTTGATAAAATCCCATTAAGATAAGCAGGGAAGTCTACTGTTGTTGATGTTAGAACAGTGCTGAGATTTATGAAGCTGTCAGCGCTTTATGGCCACAAGGAACTGAAACAGGAAGAGCTCTCTCTGTGCTAAAGTTCACTTCCTGTAAGCAGTTGATGTGTTTGGGATGGATTTGCTACAAGTGTTCTACCCACAGACTGCAGGACATACAATGCAAACAAAGCAATACAATTCAAATGCAAGATAGTTCAGGTTTTAAGATGAGATGGTTCATCTTGTTATGAACTAGATGATTATAGTCAATACAAGTAGCATGTCATCATTTGGTTGTAAGCTATGAAGGAAAATTATGAAAATGCTCTGCCTTGCAAATGTTGATCGTAACCCACTGAGCACCAACTGGTTAAATCAATATTGTTTCGTAACGTAATTTGTCAACGTCGTGACGTGGAATATACTGTACGTGGAAAATACATTGGATTTGAAAAAAGTAATCTGTTGTTTTGAGGGTAAAATTTCAACCACAGAATTGTCATGATGGTAACCAATTTTGAACAAAGACAAACCTTGCATAAAATATGTTGAATTTGTACCTTTGGAACAGCTACAGATCTTCAACGTAATATCCACTATAAGAAAAAACCCTACAGGCTGGGCAGCACCTCCTACTGAATGATCTACCTACAGATATCCCTTTAGTCTCCTATCCAGATTTAACCAGGCCCAGCCCTGCTTAGCTTTGACATTTGTCACGGACTATTACCAATGTGCTATCATGAGAATGATTATTGAGAGATCCTTAATAACTAAGTAGATTCACTGTCGCTATCGAAGTCATCCCAAAGGGCAGGTTCAACAGAGCAAATGAAATGTAACCATGTTTTATCAATCAGACACGGAGTATACCAAACATTGGGAACAACTTCCTAACTTCCCCTTCTGCCCTCAGAACAGCCTCAGTTCCTCGAGGCATGGACTCTACAAGGTGTCGAAAGTGTTCCACAGGGATACTGGCCCATGTTGACTCCAATGCTTCCCACAGTTGTGTCAAGTGGGCTGGATGTCCTTTGGGTGGTGGACCATTCTTGATCACCACGGGAAACTGTTGAGTGGGAAAAACCCAGCAGCATTCTTGACACAAACCGATGCACCTGGCACCTTCTACCGCACCCCGTTCAAAGGCACTTATTTTGACCTTGCCCAGTCACCCTCTGAATGGAACACATCCACAATCCATGTCTTAATTGTCTCCAGGCTTAAAAGTCCTTCTTCAACCTGTCTCCTCCCCTTCATCTACACTGATTGTAGTGGATTTAACAAGGGACATCAATAAGGGATCATATCTTCAACCTGTCTCCTCCCCTTCATCTACACTGATTGAAGTGGATTTAACAAGGGACATCAATAAGGGATCATATCTTCAACCTGTCTCCTCCCCTTCATCTACACTGATTGTAGTGGATTTAATAAGGGACATCAATAAGGGATCATATCTTCAACCTGTCTCCTCCCCTTCATCTACACTGATTGTAGTGGATTTAATAAGGGACATCAATAAGGGATCATATTTTCAACCTGTCTCCTCCCCTTCATCTACACTGATTGAAGTGGATTTAACACGGGACATCAATAAGGGATCATATCTTCAACCTATCTCCTCCCCTTCATCTACACTGATTGAAGTGGATTTAACACGGGACATCAATAAGGGATCATATCTTCAACCTGTCTCCTCCCCTTCATCTACACTGATTGAAGTGGATTTAACACGGGACATCAATAAGGGATCATAGGTTTCACCTGGATTCACCTGGTCATGGAAAGAGCAGGTTCTTAATGTTTTGTACACACAGTGCATCTCATCAATGACGCTACAGAAGATACACATCTTTCAGAAGTCTGAATTTGGTTGCATTGACAACTCAACACAATTCAACATCACTTGTTTAACACGGTAAACAGGCTATTAACAAATGATGGATTAATATCTCAACAAAAACAAACCAATAAAGAATGGGATTAATGGCACTATCCAAGCAGTAGATACATCTCCTTTAAATGTTGATATTTGGCTGTTATCAACCAAACACAAGTCAATATGACTTTTGTAAGACAGTAAAGAGCCTAATATTAAGGCTATCTTACAAACTCAACCGTATTTATTCAACCTTAAAATGAATAACACATGCATGGCCATATTTTGAGGTTACTGTAACAATAAATGTATTCTTATGTAATCATAGAAAGTGTGTATGCTCAGGGTCGCAGGTCGGTGGAAATGTTCACAACTGTTATAATCTGCACAGAATCTCAAACGGCATTGATCATTCGTCACATGCACTTTAATCATCTCAATTGCAATCCAGGTCATGTGGTTGTGCTATTAGATGAAGCACAGTGATAACACATTAAGTTGAATAGTAAGGGGGACTGGGAACCAGAAACTCACCCCATAAGGCTACCAAAATAGACATTGACATTTGGGGGGGACTGATTTGTTATGGGATTGCCGTACTCTCCCCCGGGCCCTTGTAATCTGAACGACTACCAATTGTGTAGCACCCACCTGGGTGATGCCAGGTGGCCATTTTGCTCCAAAAAGTTCACCACCATACCTACAAATGCACTCAATTCCCAGTTCACCTGCAGGATTAGGCCTGCTCTTCTTTTCCACAGATGAGGCCGTGGTTCTATTGCTGCTATGGCTAGCGATACCACACAAGACATCTGGAGCTCTCCAAGTCTGATGTTGTAGACATAACAGGGTCACAGCGGATAATCAATTATGTCTCTGTGTTATCCCTTCTGTCAAAATGGTGGGGGGACGAATATAAAATGGCTGTTGTGGCTATTGAGAATAGAATCCTGTGGGACTGTGTGCACCGCTGAGCTCAGGGAGGTTGGCAGCCAGACCTTGAAATCAATCATTACAGTTGAAGGGGGTAGGTAATTCAGTGAAGAAGAGGGGGCCGATTTGAAAACATATTGAAAGATGAATTCAACACGATATAATCTCAGAGGTCCGGCGCAGGAACTCGACCTTCGGGGATTGGAGATCCGTTCCTGACAAGGACAAGGATATGTGAATGTATCCACAGTGAGCACTTTGGTGCTGGTTTTTCTAATGAGGCTCCTGTGCCTCTATCTGTCCTCCTGACAAACCTCCACTGGGCCTGTGACCAAGCCTGTGGCAATAAAACAATTCAAACACTTTGAAATAACTTTTACATACTCTGGAATGGACGTCTTCTCAGCAGCATGTCTGTGAGGAATTCCCTCTTCCCTCTTTCTCTATCTTCCTCTGGGGGTTTTTTTTCTCTCTCTCTCTCTCTCTCTCTCTCTCTTGCTCTCTCTCTCTTGCTCTCTCTCTCTCTCTGTCGTTCTTTTATCCGTGTTTCCATGGTGCCCTCCAGCAGCAGAAGGACATGATTGCTTGCCATGATGAATCTTTAAGTGTGACATCAAGCCCAAGGGACAAAACGCACAGAAGGAAACTCTCTTTGAAACTCTCACCAGGGAATTGCTTTGTGTTAATCACAGGGTTGGGGACAACAGAGAGGAGAGGACAATGCCCCATTTCCATTAAAACAGGCCACCAGTCCCTGTCTCTCTTCCATTAAGATGCCAGGCTACCAGGCCATGTCTCTCTTCCATTAAGGTGCCAGGGCATCAGGCCATGTCTCTCTTCCAGGCCATGTCTCTCTTCCATTAAGATGCCAGGCCACCAGGCCATGTCTCTCTTCCATTAAGATGCCAGGCCACCAGGCCATGTCTCTTTTCCATTGAGATGCTATGCCACCAGGTCATGTCTCTCTTCCATTGGTCAATTTAGATGCCAGGCCACCAGGCCACATCTCTCTTCCATTAAAATGCCAGGTCGCCAGGCCATGTCTCACTTCCATTAAGATGCCAGGCCACCAGGCCATGTCTCTCTTCAATTGAGATGCCAGGCCACCAGGCCATGTCTCTCTTCCATTGAGATGCTAGGCCACCAGGCCATGTCTCTCTTCCATTGATCAATTTAGATGCCAGGCCAACAGGCCACATCTCTCTTCCATTAAGATGCCAGGTTACCAGATCATGTCTCTCTTCCAATAAGATGCCAGGCCATGTCTCTCTTCCATTAAGATGCCAGGTCACCAGGCCACCAGACCACCAGGCCTTCAGACCACCAGGCCACCAGACCACCAGGCCACCAGACCACCAGGCCACCAGGCCACCAGACCACCAGACCACCAGGCCACCAGGCCACCAGACCACCAGACCACCAGGCCACTAGACCAACAGGCCACCAGACCACCAGACCACCAGACCACCAGGCCACCAGACCACCAGACCAACAGGCCACCAGGCCACCAGACCACCAGACCACCAGGCCACCAGACCACCAGGCCACCAGACCAACAGGCCACCAGACCACCAGACCACCAGGCCACCAGACCACCAGACCACCAGACCACCAGGCCACCAGACCACCAGACCAACAGGCCACCAGACCACCAGACCAACAGGCCACCAGGCCACCAGACCACCAGACCAACAGGCCACCAGACCACCAGGCCACCAGACCACCAGACCACCAGGCCACCAGACCATGTCTTGGAGTCCTATCCTCTGAGTTTCTAACTGATCCTGTTAAGCACCTCCCTCAGTATGACTGCAAACTCCCTTCATTATTTACACACTTCTGAGAGCATGATTTATTCAGTGAGACCCAATTGCATTAACTATCTAAGCAGCTGAAACACACTGCAGAGGAGGAGGACGACACAGGCAGACACAAAGAAAGAAACAGGCTGTGTGTTTGTGTGTGATTGTGTGAGACATAGCCCTAAGCCTAAGTTAGTGTCTCAGGGGTTGGCCAGTATATTGTAGGTAATGCCCAGGGGGATACTATAGCCACGGCGCTTCAACAAAGACTAGAGCAAATAGCCTAATTTATGGATCTAACACACTGCTCAGTCTCAGTGTTCAGAATCAGCACCCAAAGGCAAACACTCAGGCGCCACACTGACACGCATGAGTGCACATTTTCAGACAGACACAAACCCTGGCATACTCATACAACCGTAAACATGAACAAAGATACATTCATACATGCACGCCTCTGTGAACTCCTACACTCTGTCTCTGTCTCTGTCTCTGTTTCTGTCTGTCTGTCTGTCTGTCTGTCTGTCTGTCTGTCTGTCTGTCTGTCTGTCTGTCTGTCTGTCTGTCTGTCTCTCTGTCTCTCTGTCTCTCTGTCTCTCTGTTTCTGTCTCTCTCTCTCTCTCTCTGTCTGTCTATCTGTCTCTGTCTCTGTCTCTGTCTGTCTGTCTGTCTGTCTGTCTGTCTGTCTGTCTGTCTGTCTGTCTGTCTGTCTGTCTGTCTGTCTGTCTGTCTGTCTGTCTGTCTGTCTGTCTGTCTGTCTGTCTGTCTCTGTCTCTGTCTCTGTTTCTGTCTCTCTCTCTCCCACTCTCTCTTCAGATCAGCTCAGTGGAGAGCACTCTGCCATAATGAGCTGCTCCACTTTCACAGCAGATGGAAAATGTACAACACTTCCTCTCTTCTCTCCTACGCTCTTCTCCTCTTCTTGCTCGTCCGCCTAACCATCCACCCATTAGCCAGGCTCTGCCCCGGCAGCACGCCACCCGTATCAGGTGATTGGGACAGGCACAGGAAGAGAGAGAGCAGGGGACTGAGGCAGTGGAAAAATCAACCTCACCCCTTCATCAATATTGCAGCTTTTACGTGGTGAAAACCAACACCAGCCAAACATATTCCATCATGTCATTGGAAGTGGCAATCAGATGCCATGGGTTGACATGCCAACATTGTGGTGACACAAGGCACCTATCTATTATTTAAAGTTTCTAGGAGGAGGAGAGGAGGAAAAGAGACGTTTTGGAAAGAAGGAGGGAGTTCAAGAGTTACTAGTACCAAGGGGAATTATGGGCATGTGAGGCACAGTGTCACTTTGTCCCCAAGCTGAAACATGACCACCAGCTCCGCCTGGTGACACAGGGGTACCTTACATTACACAGGGAACAAATCGAAACGTGTCACATAAAATACCTGCTACAGTATAATAAAGTAGAGATCTCCGCTAACTTTATCTTCTGGGGTTATTCTGCAAATACAAAGATTGAAAGGAGACTTGGTTTTCAATAATATGAAATAACTGATAGAATAAATCTTTCCAGGAACCAACGTCTAAGCCAACACAGAGCACACAGCCCAGGGATTCATCCAGACAGATCTCTATAGGATACATGGACACCAGCTGGTCCTGGGATTATAGTAGGGGCATTTGATGACAGCAGTCAGTGAATAGTGGTCATTGGTGTGTAACATGGTCTGGTTGCGTTTGGAGGACAGAGAACATTCTATCTTCTTTTTGTTTCCTGGCCAGGTCATTTAGAAGGGGTTTGAAATTGTCAAGTGTGTGTGTGTGTGCGCGCGCGTGTGTGCATGCATAAGTACACACAGTATGTGTGTGAACATGCACGTTTGAGCGCATGCATGCATCTGTGTTATACCATAGCACTCAGAGGGCTGCTCTCTAAGCACCTCTCCACAGTCAGGGCGTATGGTCAGGGCGTGAGTTGGGGTGGGCAGTCTATGTTTGTTTTTCTATGTTTGTTTTTTGAGTTCGGCCTAGTGTGGTTCTCAATCAGAGGCAGCTGTCAATTGTTGTCCCTGATTGAGAATCATACTTAGGTAGCCTGGGTTTCACCTTTGGTTTGTGGGTGTTTGTTTCCGTGTGAGTGTTTGGGCCACATGGTACTGTTTCGGTTTTGTAATTTCACGTTGTCATTTATTGTTTAGTGTTCTGAGGTTTAATTAAACATCATCATGAACACTTACCACACTGCACTTTGGTCCTCCTCTCTTTCTCCCGACGAAAACCCTTACAATCACACTGGATTAACCACAGCATCACTCCTACACTCATTATGTAATCACACTGGTTTAACCAAGGTGTCACTCCTCAGTCCCGGCCATTCTACAACCCAGCGTATTAAGTCTAGAGTGGCTCTGTATCATAAGCAGTCTGGTGGATGATGGCAGCTGTCTTGCGGCATGAGGTCATCCCCCCAAAATCCAACCACCAGCGCAAATAGGACACAGATAATGAAACGCCAAAAAAATAAATAAACTCTGAACTGCCCCAAACTAAAACCGTATTTGAAGGGTTTACATTCAGATTTATTGTGATGACATTTGATTCTGTTGTGTTGCGTTGTGGTTTATGATATCTCCAGTGGCACTGAGGTGTGTTATTCTGGAAAAGAGAAAAGGGAGAGAGACTCAGAACATGGAGGACAGTGGAACTGAGGATTGAGTGAGAGGTGGCTGAGAGAGAGGACAGGCAGTGTGCGTGTGTGAGCGTTAGTGTGTGTGAGCGTGCATTTGCAATCCTGTGTGTGTGTGTGAGCATCTGCGCGTGCATGAATGTATGTATGCATGCCGCCTGCTCGGGCAGAGAGCTCCAGTGTGTGCCTGGCTATCATCAGCTCAGTGTCATCTGGGTAAATGGCCTCAGTGCTATCTCTGCAGTACAGCCTGTTTACCATAATAAAACAGCTCCAATTCCTCCTCCCAGTCAATCGGCTGGCTGCCATCTACCTACCTATTGAAGCAGCACCAATGCCAGGTATTACAAGGGTTCGAATACCCACTGGATACACACAGCACCAATAGCTTCCCATTTCACTAGAAGGGATGTATTTACCTACTAAATAGCATCGCTAATGATTCCTATTTAAAAGGGCAATACATTCACTATTGAGGCAGCACTAGTAGTTCTGTCTCATTCGCCAAAACATGAAACCACCTTGAATACTTGCTTGCAACAGATCTCAGCGAGTATCCAAGCACAATTACTTGCAAACAATTTAAATCAATAGGAAAGCATCGCAAATACTTACGCAGGACATCATCCAATAGGAAAGCATCACAAACATCCCAAACCCACTTCAACTAATAGGAAAGAATCTCAAATACTTAAGCAGGATATCATCCAATAGGAAAGAATCTCAAATATTCAAAACCCATTTCAACCAATAGGAAAGCATCTCGAAACAGATTTCAACCAATAGGAAAGCACCTTGTACTTGTTTCCAAGTAGAATATGAAAAAGCACTTCAGCCTGTGGTCCTCTAGGGATGCTGGTACTGTACAGAGGGCAATGTCAGGCTGATGAGGCCATGCAGCACTGTGACCATTATGTCATGGCTGGGCAGAAGGGATGGTCCTCTCAGCGTCCCAGCAGAGAGCAGCCAGCAAGCCACCATGGGACTGCTGCCTAGCCACATCACGTCACTGTACCGATAAACAGACCTGATGATCAACGTCCTACTGAGGGGATTATGAGTCACTTTTTCATCCCTTTTCTGGGAGTTGTTCATTATAGATTAAATGTGTGATGAACTGAGGTCAGGGTGAAGGTGATGAACTGAGGTCAGGGTGAAGGTGATGAACTGAGGTCAGGGTGTAGGTAATGAACTGAGGTCAGGGTGAAGGTGATGAACTGAGGTCAGGGTGTAGGTAATGAACTGAGGTCAGGGTGAAGGTGATAAACTGAGGTCAGGGTGTAGGTAATGAACTGAGGTCAGGGTGAAGGTGATGAACTGAGGTCAGGGTGAAGGTGATGAACTGAGGTCAGGGTGAAGGTGATGAACTGAGGTCAGGGTGAAGGTGATGAACTGAGGTCAGGGAGTAGGTGATGAACTGAGGTCAGGGTGTAGGTAATGAACTGAGGTCAGGGTGTAGGTGATGAACTGAGGTCAGGGTGTAGGTAATGACCTGAGGTCAGGGTGTAGGTAATGAACTGAGGTCAGGGTGTAGGTGATGAACTGAGGTCAGGGTGAAGGTGATGAACTGAGGTCAGGGTGAAGTTGATGAACTGTGGTCAGGGTGTAGGTAATGAACTGAGGTCAGGGTGAAGGTGATGAACTGAGGTCAGGGTGTAGGTAATGAACTGAGGTCAGGGTGAAGGTGATGAACTGAGGTCAGGGAGTAGGTGATGAACTGAGGTCAGGGTGTAGGTAATGAACTGAGGTCAGGGTGTAGGTGATGAACTGAGGTCAGGGTGTAGGTAATGACCTGAGGTCAGGGTGTAGGTGATGAACTGAGGTCAGGGTGTAGGTGATGAACTGAGGTCAGGGTGTAGGTAATGAACTGAGGTCAGGGTGTAGGTGATGAACTGAGGTCAGGGTGTAGGTGATGAACTGAGGTCAGGGTGTAGGTGATGAACTGAGGTCAGGGTGTAGGTAATGAACTGAGGTCAGGGTGTAGGTGATGAACTGAGGTCAGGGTGTACGTAATGAACTGAGGTCAGGGTGTAGGTGATGAACTGAGGTCAGGGTGTAGGTAATGAACTGAGGTCAGTACTCCTGCATCTATTCTCTTTATGCTATTCCTCCTGGTCTTGACCCTTGCTTGTCCTGTCTCTGAGCCTGCCTGCCTGACCCCTCTGCCTGCCCCCGAACCTGAGCCTGCCTGCCGACCTGTACCTCTGCCTCCCTCTGGTTTACCGACCTCAGCCTGCCTTGACCTGTCTACTGCTTGTCTCTGGTTTACCGACCTCAGCCTGCCTTGACCTGTCTACTGCTTGTCTCTGGTTTACCGACCTCAGCCTGCCTTGACCTGTCTACTGCTTGTCTCCGTTGGAACATTAAACATTGTTACTTCGACAGTCTGCATCAGGGTCTTGATCTCTGATAAAGAGAGACCTAAGACAACAACATAGCACGACAGCAACACATGAAAACACAGCATGGTAGCAACACAACATGACAACAACACAACATGGCAGCAGCACAACATGGTGCTATCCACATCGATGGAACAGTAGTGGAGAGGGTAGCAAGTTTTAAGTTCCTCGGCATACACATCACAGACAAACTGAATCGGTCCACTCACACAGACAGCATTGTGAAGAAGGCGCAGCAGCGCCTCTTCAACCTCAGGAGGCTGAAGAAATTCGGCTTGTCACCAAATGCACTCACAAACTTCTACAGATGCACAATCGAGAGCATCCTGGCGGGCTGTATCACCGCCTGGTACGGCAACTGCTCCGCCCTCAACCGTAAGGCTCTCCAGAGGGTAGTGAGGTCTGCACAACGCATCACCGGGGGCAAACTACCTGCCCTCCAGGACACCTACACCACCCGATGTCACAGGAAGGCCATAAAGATCATCAAGGACATCAACCACCCGAGCCACTGCCTGTTCACCCCGCTATCATCCAGAAGGCGAGGTCAGTACAGGTGCATCAAAGCTGGGACCGAGAGACTGAAAAACAGCTTCTATCTCAAGGCCATCAGACTGTTAAACAGCCACCACTAACATTGAGTGGCTGTCGCCAACACACTGACACTGACTCAACTCCAGCCACTTTAATAATGGGAAATGATGTAAATATATCACTAGCCACTTTAAACAATGCTACCTTATATAATGTTACTTACCCTACATTATTCATCTCATATGCATACGTATATACTGTACTCTATATCATCGACTGTATCCTTATGTAATACATGTATCACTAGCCACTTTAACTATGCCACTTTGTTTACATACTCATCTCATTTGTACATACTGTACTCGATACCATCTACTGTATCTTGCCTATGCTGCTCTGTACCATCACTCATTCATATATCTTTATGTACATATTCTTTATCCCCGTACACTTGTGTCCAGAAGGTAGTAGTTTTGGAATTGTTAGCTAGATTACTTGTTGGTTATTACTGCAATGTCGGAACTAGAAGCACAAGCATTTCACTACACTCGCATTAACAACTGCTAACCATGTGTATGTGACAAATAAAATTTGATTTGATGATTTGATTTGATTTGGTAGCAGTAAAAAACAGGGTACCAACATTATTGGGCACAGACAACAGCACAAAGGGCAAGAAGGTAGAGACAACCAATACATTAAGCCAAGCAACGACAACTGTCAGTAAGAGTGTCCATGATTGTCTTTGAATGAAGAGATGGAGATAAAACGGTCCAGTTTGAGTGTTTCTTGCAGCTCGTTCCAGTCGGCAGGGTAGCCTAGTGGTTAGAGCGTTGGACTAGTAACCGGAAGGTTGCAAGTTCAAACCCCCGAGTCGTTCTGCCCCTGAACAGGCAGTTAACCCACTAGGCCATCATTGAAAATAAGAATTTGTTCTTAACTGACTTGCCTAGTTAAATAAAGGTAAAAAAACTTTAAAAAAAAACTTGCTGCAGCAAACTGAAAGGAGGAGCGACCCAGGGATGTGTGTGCTTTGGGGATAACTTTTAATGAACTACAATGTATATGGGCTGTAAACACAGAGGCAGACAGACAAACAGACAGGCAGACAGGCAAAAAGA